>NW_026057577.1:96148192-96248994 GCF_023721935.1 Panthera uncia
GAAAGGCAAGTCACTAATTCTGACATGTTTTGTTAAATGGGAAAGCACTTAACCGAGAATAGTTGATTCTCACAGAACATCCAAAATGTATGCTGAAATAGCATTTTGACATCTAGCAGATTTGAGATATCAAAGCATTAGCATGATTCTCTCACGACTGCTTCAAAATTTGTTGGTGCGTCTCTGTACTAACCTCACCGACAAATCTACGAAACTAAGAGAACCCGATTAAATGACAACTATGTGTCTGAAGGCACAGCTGAGGGTGAGGAAACGTAACTCGCATTGCAGAAGAAACAAAATCTGTTTAGCAGAAGACACATCATTTATTCTCCTCAAATTTTTCAAACACGATTTGCTGCACAAGAAGGAGATCGACACTCAGCCTCTCCAAGAAACGAGGCAGGTCAGACCGCCTTTGTACCTGCCATTCACAACTACAATTTCTATCCACACAACTGGACTTTCTAGTCAGAATCTGTTTAATTCTGTAACTTAATCTCTAGCCAGGGGTCGGAGCATCAATTTAGATTTCGTGTTTCTTTTTTTATTCAGGTTATTTCCTCGCATAGGACACGACGCTGTGCCCCACATTTGGCTTGTCAGCGTGTGAAGACCCACGCTTTTTGCCGTGACTGACAAGAGAAGCCAACCGCACGTTGTCCCAAGGGCTGTTTCCAAATTTGGCCTCCCAAAGGGAAGCTCGCTAAACTCCTCTAGGCTTGCTTTAATACCGACCCATATTCACAGCTTCATTTGTTCTAACACCTGATTCCTTCTTTGCCTCAGCAAGCCTCACTGAAGGCGGACTGGAGGAAAGCAGCTGTTGTTTAATCTGTGCTGCGCTAGAAATCATTTCCTTCACCTCTTCTCCAGTTTTTCACCCCTGAACTCGAATTCCAGCCTAAATGTCAAAGGGGAGAGACACCTCCCTCAAATAAAGCGTGTAGCAACCAACCTGTAAGAATTCATAGGTAATATTCTTTTAACTGTTTTATTTTCTTTGTTGAAATATTTCAGTGAGTATTGTTAAATGAAGTAAAGCTTCCTCTTGAAGCAGACGTTCAAAGAGAAACTCGGGGTGGGGAGAAAAAGGAATCTTTAAAAGGGCTGATTGAACTTGTAATCATAAAAGCCACACTCTGGGACATTTGCTGAATGCCAGTCTGTTAAATGTTCCATCGTCTTCCCCCAAATTATAAATGCCCTAAACCAGAAAGTAGAAAAAAGGCAGATGTCACCAATGTTCTGCTGAGGAGTTACCCCTGCCACCACCAAAGGGGACCGAAGATATATTCACAGGAGCCAGGGAAGCTTCAGTGGGAATAGTGGGGAGCTATGTCATGCATACAAAGCATAGGTGAGGACACAGGTCTTAGGATAGCAAAATCCTCAAACTCTGAAGAGAGGCCTTGTCCGTGCCCCTAAAAGACACACTGGAGCTCTCTGAGGGGTATGAAAAGAGCATGGAGGTTTGTGGCTAATCTGAAAACATGCCATTTTTCTAAGCAACTGAAGCTCACAAATGATCTTCAAGAGATGGAACCAAATGCTATTCCAGTCTTGTCTTTTATGCAGTTCTACATCATAAAGTTTATGCCACACTGAACAGGCAGGAATTCCATATAAGGGCTTGAAACCTGAGACAGTGACTGCTGGTGGGTCGTGGAGCTTTTGAGAATGTGGAGAAACATATAAAAACCTCACTCCAGAAAATTTCAAGTATTCGCAGACACATAACCATGCATATACTGCTTCAGGGTTTTTGCCAAAGACAAGACTCACTGTAGAAGATAAAAATAATATAATTTATTTTGGTCATTTACAATGTCTTAGAAGCACACTAAAATCCCCAAATCAACTGAGTTCTTAGCTTCAAGATGCAGGAGGGAAAATGGTATGTTTGATGGGTTATGGTACACACAAAAAGGAGCCCTAATTATCACCCCTCTCTGCCCAAAGCTTCAATCGTGAAACACTGAAAGGGGAAGGGCAGGGAAGGAGAGAAGTTGCAAAGTGGAATCTATTGCTTTGCTCAATTTGCTATCATAAGAAGGAAGTCAAAGAAATACTTTCTGATTGTGATCCCTGTATCTGAAAGTTTAAATGATCAATGGGGGCAAAAACATTAAGGCAAGGAGATGCCAAAGGAGGTACCTTTTCCATGGGCACTAGATGGTACTTCATAAAATGGGGAAGATGCAATTCTTTACTTATAAAATCAGCATGTTGAGTGTACCTAACAGGTAGATATGGAAGATTAAATGAGTTAATGTGTCCAAAAAATATTTGCAGACTTTTAGGTACTATACAAATGTCAGCTATTATTTTTACCAAAGGGCTGCAAACTTATAATAATAATCAGATTGGACAAAAACACAGAAGGTGCTGGAATCCCTTCTGCTTGCTCCTACATTAGTCTAATGACCCGCCAGCAGAATATGTGCTCTGAACTCTGGTTAGAGTGCTAAAGAAGTAGAAAGTTATTTACCCCAACAAAATTAGTGAAGCGGCCGAAGTTAGGAGTTCAGCCTGCAGCCATGTTAAACTAGTAATAACTATGTCACTTACACCTTGGATTTTCCAAATTATTTAAAAGAGGGATCTCCAAAGGAGATGGTGTGCTTCAAGTTTGGTCGTAAGAAAATCATTGGGGTGAAGGGAAGAATATATGAAAACTACTATTCACTTATAATTCTTTCTCTTGTTTTTGAGAAAACTAATCATTTTTATTTAATAATATGCAGAATATATTAGTATAGTTACATACATATTTAATTTGTATATGAATATATATATATATAGATACATACATACACATTAGAGAGTCTGGTTCATTATTCTACTGCTTGGTGTGATGCTCAAAAATTTTTAATATACAAGTTCTTTTACATATGCCACAGTATTTCATCTCCTGGATGTATTAGATCATTATTCCCACTATAGAGTCAAGGAAACCAAGTGTAGGAAAAGTGATTTCTACATCATCTTATCTAGCAACACCAAGATAAAATTCCAGGTTTTAGCTCTAAGACCTACACTTCAGATCTTTACAACTAGACTGCACTCTTCTGAATTCAACTTTTGGCAGAAGTCAACAGATTGGAGCCAGAGGACTGTGAAACAGAGTGGTGTTCTATCAGCATGCAGTGATCTCCAATCAGTGCAAAATGATCACAACTACTATTACCATGGATAATCCTTTAAGTGCTCCAGATACTCAAATATGGAAAAAGGAGACTTCTCTCAAATCCCTCAACCAAAAAAAAAAAAAAAAAAAAAAAATTAAAGAAAATGAAAAAAAAAAAAACCACAAAAGAAACAAAACAAAAAACAAAAGTGAAACAAAAAACCCAAAAACTTGTTACCATCACTATGTTTACGTGTTATTTATAAATGGCATTTTCAGTCTTTCTTGCACTTTCTTATCTTAGTGTAAGGTGCTATATAAATGCTAACTATTGTTTGTATTTAACAAGCCTCATCCAGAGGAAAAATGTATACCTTGATTTCTACAGTAAGGACAAAAAAAAAAAAAAAGCTGAAAGGAAATTGCCTATTCTGGGTTACAACACATAAACTTGACTTTCTCAACCTTGCATCCTCCTCCCTGCTTTCTGGTTCAACACTGTTCAGAGCCAAAAATTCATTTTCTTGGATATCTTCAAAAGGTATGTTTCAACAACAGGAACTAGTATAATTCTTGAAAACACCGAGTAATCTGGGTTTTTTTTAGTAAGTTTTGTGAGCACAGGTTGAGTGGCCAGAAATGGGTCTAAAAATACCCTATTTTCCTGAACGTGGAGATTTCAAAGGCATATGTGCTTCTGGGAAAAATAAACGTGAGAAAGCTTTGTCCTTTTAGAAGTCAAAAAGAAAATGCAAAATCACCTTTAATGTAAAATGAGATGGGTACTTAATAATTAATTTACTATATTAGTTGTAGTAAATTAATTATATTGGTACATTTCCATTTCTGAAACCTGTGTCTGAAATATGTCTTAAAAATTCAGTAACTGGCCATTTTTTGCTTTATGGTTCAGATGGCTCATATTGCTGATTCTGCAACTTAGCGTGCTTGGATATGAGCCACTTACATATAAAATACATATATTACAAAATCATAGAATCTGAAGGCTGGCAAAATCTTTAAAATAAGCTACTGATCCCTTATTTTGAGAGTAAAGAATGTCCCTTAACTGGAAAACCAAACAGCTGGGTCTATAAATAACAAGAAACCTAAATACGGTGTATTTAATCAACAAATAATTGCTGAGTAAGAAGCACTGGTTTGAGTCTGGGTATAGAGTTGTATTCAAAAACAATAAGACCACATTAATGATCAAAATTAAGAAAGACATTAACTGACAAGGAAGATGTTTAACAACATGTTATTAGGTCTTTACTATGTAAATAAATATTCTCCAAAAGGGCAACTTCAATTTAAACACCTGTTTACTAACAAAAATTATACCTATCAGATTTGCATGCCAGGAAATTGAAGGGAGATGATTTCCTAAAAACTGTATATCAAGTAAGAGGTAGAGTCAGGACCACGATAAATATCAGTTATATGGAGCTGAATGCATCATCAAAACAGCATCATTTTCATGCTTGACCTTTCATACCATCACCTCTAATCATGTGTATGAATGTGAGGTATCAAATAGACAACAATGAGGGATGATTTATAGCACATCACAGTGAAAAATGCCATAATGGGCCTTTAAATGCAACCTTGCCTAAGTTGTATAAATAATGTTAGTTCTCCTTGCTTGAATTTCCAGTAAAGAAAAAAAAGGACAGAAATGAAGACCTAATGGGAGATAAGTTAAAAAAAAAAAAAGGGGGGGGGGACATTTTGCCATCAGAATCTCTTCCTGAGTTTAAACAAAATGTTAATATTGTCAAAATTAGGTATAAATATTTTAAATGCATCCATATTAATGGAAATACACACATTTCATAATATCTCCCTCAAATAATTTTGACCTCAAAATAGCATAAGGCTGTCATTATTATTATTAAATTTGGGGATGATTTCCTTGTAAAAGCAACAGAGGAAAAATGGAATCATAGATTACCATGTGTCTGAAATATTATGAACATAGGAAATGGGTAGACTTGTATGAAAACTCCTTTTATTTGCATACCTCCACTTAAAAATATAAGAAGATACTTCTCTGACAATTTATTTGGTGACAGAGTAAAAAAGCAAATGGAAAATTAGAAGTTCTGCATTCTTTTAAATTTAGGAATGTTCTAAAGTTGTAAAAACAATAAAGAACATAAAAGTTTAGAAAATATTTTAGAAAGATTTCTAAAGTCTTTTTGTAAAGAACAGGTTTTTTTATTCACTGTTACAAAATAGTGTAGTAGAAAATGGAAGGAAAAAATCAGAATGAAGCTCAAAATTAAAATACAACACAATTCAAAGAGTACTTTTAAAAAGCAACAAGAGTCTTTCAAGAAAATAAGAAAGATTTATGTAATGTTTAATGGATGCATTGAACTGCTGTAGCAGCCTATTTGGAGAATAATTTCACATTCACTCAAATGAATTTAGAAAAAAAAATCATTATAAATATAGAGATATTAGAAGAATTTTCTCCCATGCAGGAATTCTTTTTTTTTTTTTCCCAATTTAAATCAACATCACAAGCAATGCTGTTTTCTGGATGGAAAATCTAAGCATCCAAATAGCAAATGCTATAATAATGTTTAACTGAAATGTTTTGCTACTTTATTTAAATTTTGTTAAGAAAGCGAATTGCACCTACATACTAAATTTGATAGGGGTTATTAGTTATCAGAAATTACAGAATCTTCCTTAATTTAACTCACATTATGAGTGAAATCTCAAGATGTGCTACTTAAAATAACCTTTTTTTTTTTTTTTGGAGAAATATACAGACTACCCATACATAGTACCTAGACATGAAGAGTAAAGAGAAGTGTTTTAATTCTAAGTCCCTTCTAAAGAAATCTAAGATTTCAGGCAAAATGCAGTACTATAGATTTTCTGAATGCATAACAAGACAAAAAACTGCAAGAGATGAAAATTATTATATGTTATATGTTGCTCGTTTGCAATGAAAAATTACTCAGTGTGTTTGTCCATCACTCCACCAAAACCAATGTATCTCACAACTTTTACTATATATAGAATTGACTATATAGGATTTTAATGTTTCCATTAACATATTCATATGCAAAATTAGGAAGGCATTTATATATTTTGTCCCATACAGTAATATTTCTTTCACCCATGTTGAGCCAAAGAAACACACAGACCTTTTCTGCTTCACAATATTATATCAGTTACCTATGTTAACCTGAAGGTAGGATATGTGGAACACACACACACACACACACACACACACTCACACACTTGCACACACACATGCACACATGCACACACAAATTAGCTGCTCCCTAGAAAACCCAGAGAATCGAGAAAAATCAAAGATTTAAAAATACAAATGTCCCTGCTGTTTTGAAAGAAAGAATGAAAGGAAGGAAGGAAAAGGGGAAATTAGGAGGGAGGAAGGAAAATTCATTATGATAAGGAACAGAGAAGAGTAAAGGGCTAACAATAGAGTTGTTTCTAATAACATTGACGGTCTCATGTTAATGAGGGAAAATCAGGCCAACTGGTTCAGCATTTTTGCTGTCATAGGTTCTAAAATACTATTGCTGTTGTCTGCAAACTTCCTACAAAATCTTCTAGGAAAACCATTGCTCACATACAGCCCGTGGTTATTTCCAGCCACTCTCTCTGCCGATCTGCTTGAAGACTCTCCTCACGCATCTAAGAAATCCAAAGGTTGAGGAAATGAAACACGTGCTGACAGCAATACTCAACCAGCCTGCAGGTAACTGGGCATGTCGGACTTAGGCGAGTTATTTCTCCAGAGGCCATGAAGAGGAGCCAAGGAAAGGAAGGAGCAGAGGATTTGTAGATAAGCATTTAATCTGAGAAGAGCCACGGAAGAGGGAAAGGTGGGGAGAAACAGTGAAAGCATCCTGTCAAATGGTACCAAAGTTGACAGCATTCTCAACCCTGCCATCTATGAGAATCCCTCACGTCTGCTCTGTTGTCTTGTCCTTCACTCCTGTTCTCCCATCTGGGAAGAATATCATCTTCATTATTTGAAAAACTTCTTCATGAAGCTGCTATCAGGGCATTCAAGCTTCAACTCCGTGCCCCAACCATAGGGGAACCAACTCTCCTGGTCTGTCCGGGACACTGGAGCTGCCTGGCACCTGGGACTCTCAGTGCTGAAGCCAGAAGCGTCATGGAAAAACTGGGTGGCAGGGTGGTCAGCCTACTTAACCATTCATTTCTTCTCTTGTGCTCAGGTCCCAAGAGTCACACAGACATTCTTAACTAAATCAGGGCAAGAAGTAAGAAGGAATCAAAAGTGACGTTCTAAGTATATAACCAGAAGTTCAGGGAGGCCTCGGGAAGCCTATGCCATCAATAAGCCTTATTTACTAAAGGGAAAAAAAAAAAAAATGCCTGCAGCGTTTAAATCCTATGGTAACTGTTAATCCTCTCCAGAAAAAATAAATAAAATAAAAAAGAATGCAGCTGATAAATTACTTAACCGAAAACGTAATGTTCAAAGCAGTAACCACAATGCAATAATTATTGGACTTGATTAAACATAAAAATAAATCTGTCTTTTACTTCTCTCTCATCCCATTAGTACGTACAATGAAAAGAAAAGCCTTTTTAAAAGGTACCTCATGGCCAATTTTTCCCCTTTAATTCTGCATTGTAACAAACAAAGGTAAAATCAAAAATCATGCAAGCAAAGTATAAGCTTTTCCCCATTATCCTTAGAAAGGTGACAGTGCCGATTGAAAACATGTTCCCATGAAGCTCTCAGCATATGCTTTTTTTTTTAACTCCTTGATAGTGGAATGCCTTATTAAGAGAAAAGAATCACAAAGTATATGGCTTATAAATCATCAATATTTCTGGCAAACTCAATCTATTGGTCTCATTTGAAATGTACAGAACCTCTCCCAACCTCATTGACATAATGTTGCCTGTTCAAATGCCTGAGACTAAAATAACCATTTAATATCTAAAAATGAATGCCCACAGCATTGCTTTTCTAAAAGCAACAAGAAAAAGTTAGATTATTCAACAAAACATAGTCAAATTTGAGTTATTTCTGCTCTAAATGGAAAACTGTGGCCATATTTTATACGCATGTGTGCAAGTCTCAATGTGACTTTTTTCCCTCTGTTGAGATACTTGACTTTGATTTTATTTTTATCATTTACGCTCTGAAATGCCAACACCACGCCATTCCTACAAAACACACTTTTATCCATTTTTTTTTAAGTCTGCGTTCAAGTTAGAAAGTAAGTCATATCTCCAGATCTCGTTTTGTAAAGGTTGTACTCGCCACAGGCTTAACACAACGGTTGGAGACAGTGTGGAAGGGATCGATAAAGTAGTATTACCCTTTGTGATGGTGAGTCTCTGCAGGACATTCCGGCTTAACTCTGCTGTCTGCGCTAACACTCCATCCTTACCCACTGGGAGAGTGCACTAAAGCACAGCTACGGACCAAGGGCTCCAACGAGGATGAGAAACTCACTTCCTTCCCCTTGTTCTGGAGCTACTTTAATAAAGCTGGAGAAAATCTGGATGCCATAAGAAAGAGTTTCAAATTTGAAAGACAAATGTATAAACACCCTGAAGTCTGAGGGCATAGGCCTTGACATTCAGACAGGTATAAGCATCATTCAGGAAGTTTCACTTTGGCAGGAGGCCTATCAATGCAGCAATTCTTCAACCTCAACATGTCACTTGTGATTTGAAAAAGCTAACTACTGTGGTTGCAGGGAGGCAACAGTGCGATGTAATGAGCTTATATTAATTGCCTCCTTCACTTGCCAAGTGGACTTAGGGAAAAATATATTAAATTTGCCTCCAAATGAAATGTTTATAATTTTTCACTTGTCACTGTAAGAGTGAAATTACAACTCTATGGTTATGAATGCTGTAAGGTGTAAGGATATGATCACACTCTTCCCATTCATGTTAACAAAGAGTAGCTACCGCTCTGCAGGCTGGAGACTTGGAGGCTTTCATGCTGTACAACGTAGATCTGCTATAGTTCTTTTTTATTTTTATTTTTTTCCCCTAATAAGTGTTCTGAGAGTTTCATTTAATTCAATAGACCTCACTTTTTTATTCTGGCAAAGTGAGTGATAAGTAATACAAATTCACACGTATGGCCTTGTGACGCTACAACTAACCTCAATCCTTTTCTGTGCCCCAGTGATCTTTCAGGCCACATTTTAACTATTTTCTCTGATACAAATATGGGCAGCTGCCTGTCACGTGTATTCCCTCACATCAAATACTCCTCCCATCAGACATGAACTCTTCTCTGAGCCTTGATATCCATCCTAGCTCCTAAGATAAAAACCAAGTCTCTTCTCAATCTATTGTACATTTTCATAACTGACCCAAACAATGACAGACACCGTACTCTAGAATGAATGCAAGTGAGTAAAGGAAGTTCTGCAGAGAACTTTACTTCCTGCCTCCTTAAGTAAATTAACTTCAAGGGATTTAAAACCAGCTTAAATATGACATTTTCAAAACCAAACAACTGGAGGAACCCTTCTCCATTCTAGAAGGAGAGAGGTAGGTTTTAGATTTTGGTATAATTACCTATTTCCCGTACTAGTTGGTAGTGGCTCCCTTGTGTTCTAATATTTGATAACTTATATTTACACTTTTCTCAAATGATACTATGATAGATAACTACCATCCATTCAGCATAAAATCCATTCATTAAATCTTATAGGCTGCCAGATGAAAAAAAAAAAAAACAACAGAGAAAAGAGATCTTTGACTTCATCATGCGGAACAAATTTATTTCCCCTTTGTCTCAACTTCTCCTGCCTGGACTACACCTGGCTGTTACTTTTATAACTTAAAGTGCCATTAACATGATTAATGAGAGAAACAGCTGCCCCGAGCCAACACCCTCAGCAATACTGAGAACTTGCAAAAGCTTGCACGCTGCAGTTTCTCTTTACCATGTCCCAGATAAAATTGTGAGGTTGAGCTACCTACAGTCTCCAAAAGTGACAGGGGAAGTATTAAAAATATATTCCCCCTCCAGATCATGCCACAGGGATCACACAGAGACTACTTCCTTTTTCCATTCTGATAGCTATTATTCTCCCCAACTTATTAAATTGATATCTTTTGTATGATTTTCGGAAAATATAAAATTATGTGTAAGGCACCTTACATAGAAGATACAATTGTAAGAGTAAGGCTTGCCCTCAAAGAACATAAAATCTGACGGAGAAGAGAAGTCACACATACGAATGATTATAATTGGTAACTTCAGAGAACAGAGGTTTTGAAGTCAGATAAGCATGGTAACCTGTGCTATTTTGGAAGCATAGGGCTAACTTGGATTTCTGAGTGACAGTGTACTTACCTTTCAAAGCTGGTTGAGGAATAAACGAAATCCAACTGTAAACCCTCTGATCCAGTGCTCCAAAATAATATATATTTAACAAATAGTCCCTATTTTAATAAAGTTATTACAATGCACAGGCCAGTGAGGTAGAATACTAAAATGATAGAAAAAATTTCAAAGATGTTGGGAGGTAGAGGATGGCCCTACCTGGCTGGTAGCTCAAGGAAGATAACACAGAAGGTAAAGGGCTATGTTTAGTCATAAACACATTTGGTAAATAGAATGGGGTGGGGAGAGTCTCAGGGGAGAAAAATAGGCACATTAAAAAATACATGCTTTAGGGGCTCCTGGGTGGCTCAGTCAGTTCAGTGTCTGACTTCGGCCTTGGCCATGATCTCACCGTTCCCGAGTTCAAGCCCTGTGTTGGGCTCTGTGCTGACAGCTCAGAGCCTGGAGCCTGCTTCGGATTCTGTCTGCCTCTCTCTCTGCCCCTCTCTGGCTCATGCTCTGTGTGTCTGTCTCTCTCTCTCACTCTCAAAAATAAATAAACATTAAAAAATTTAAAAATACAATTGCTTTAGGGGCGTCTGGGTGGCTCAGGGGGTTAAGCGTATGACTCTTGATTTCTGCTTAGGTCATGATCTCATGGTTCATGAGTTCAAGATCTGTACCAGGCTCTGTGCTGACAGCGTGGAGCCTGCTTGGGATTTTCTGTCTCCCTTTCTCTGCCCCTCCCCCACTTGTGATCTCTCTCTCTCTCTCTCTCTCTCTTCCCCTCTCTCAAAAAATAAATAAATCTAAAAAAAAAAGTATATTATTCTACATTCTACATCCATGTTGCTTATTTATTTATTTATTTATTTTGAGAGAGAGAAACAGAAAGGGAGAATCTTAAACAGATTTTCTGTCTCCCTTTCTCTGCCCCTCCCCCACTTGTGATCGATCTCTCTCTCTCTCTCTCTCTCTCTCCCCTCCTCCTCTCTCAAAACATAAATTTAAAAAAAAAAACTATATTATTCTATGTTCTACATCTATGTTGTTTGTTTGTTTATTTATTTATTTATTTATTTATTTTTGAGAGAGAGAGAGAGAAAGAGAAACAGAGAAAGGGAGAATCTTAAACAGATTCCATGCTCCAGTGCAAGGCTTGATCTCACAACCCTAAGATCATGACCTGATCTGAAATCAAGAGTCTGACACTCAACCTACTGAGCTACCCAGGCACCCCTCTACATTTTAGGTTAATGTCAAGTACCCACAAAGAACGTTCTAGAAGATCAGCTTGGGAAAATAGGAGAAAGCCTCATTTAGGGGATATCACTGAAGATTTACTCTTTATTTGAATGAGGATCTCTGAATATTTTAGATATTTACCAGATCTTTAGAAAGTAATATGGTAACTTTGTGCACGAGTTTTGAATTGGGAAAGACCTCAAACAAGGAGGTAGGACCCCAGTGATAGTTTAAGCTTGAGGAAACAGGGGCCTTTAATCAGAATAATGACAGAATAATAAAAAAAAATGACAGGAGAAACACTTAAGTTGTAGAAAACAAAGGACTTGGCAATTAACTGGATGTGGGATAAAACAGAGGGAAGGAAAATAAAAAGTACATGCATTTCAAGAGGGGACATCTGAGAATGTGACAAAATGTTAAACAGAAAAGAGTCATCAGTGTTGGAGATGTTATTAGCTTTCGGATCACATAGGTTAGCTTTGCTCTCAGGAAATTTGTTACATTGTTGAAGATTTGAAAAGCAAATTATCCTACCACTGGCCCTCTGAAAATTAAATTACTGATAATATGAACTTCCAAATAAGTATAATATCTTTGATAATATGCTTCAGGGTATCTTTAGAATCTAAGACACAGGGAACTATTTTTAAAAAAAAATAAACAAAAAAAACCCCACTTTTTTTTAATTTAAAAAGGATGAATGCATTTATCCTTAAACCCATCTTAAAACAAAGCAACAGGGCATCTGCAATATTTATACTGGGTACAAAATGAAACCTTGTCACATGTTAAGTTTTATTTACTAACCATTTTTCATCAGGATTTCATGAAACAAGGTCTGGATTTAACAGTACTAACAATGTGTCAAAACAGCAGTGTGGGAAGTGAGGGCACTAGGGAGTACCCCAAAACAAATCCACCCGATAAGAGGAAGCATTTGCTTCATGTGACAGAGAAAATTAAATCTTCATGCCTACATAAGTACATAAGAATAAGCCCAAGTTGAAGGTGGCATTAATCTCAATCACTGTTTATTTGTGGGTGTTTAGACATATTACATGCAGGGTATGTTTCCATTATTGTTGTTTTGAATGGAGCATGCAGCATTTCATTGTGAGGAAACCAGGGAAAGAATTTTCTCAGTTGCAGAACTCTAGTAACAAAGGAAAGAAAAAAAAAAAAAAACTACAAAACTCAGTTCACTTTATAGCCTTGCATGCTTAGCTCTGTATTTATTTCAAAGGATGGAGAAAAGAAATCAAGAATAAACCATTCCCTCAAAATGTTACTAATAACAGAATTTCTTTACCTTATTATACATTTTATGTTTTAAAAAATCACACATGGATCATTAAAAAAGATTAAGATATGTCTGAAAAGAATTTCAGTGAAAAAGTGGTTAACATTTATCATAGTTTTTCGAAACAAAATTGAATTCTACTTTATCTGAAAACTTTCCAATGCAATATTACTTTTTCTTACATATACAGCCTGCAACTTACCTAGGGCACTATTTATCATTTGGACAACTTAAGTACGCCACACACACACACACACACACACACACACACACACACACACAATCACCTTGAGACAAACGACAAATTCTCTCTTGGGAAACTCAAAACTGTATTAAAATGATAAGTAGAAAGTCTTCACTCTTCCTTCACTAACTTAGGCAGACAAGTGTGATATACACACACCAAAAAAATCAAGGTTCCAACATGCTCCTGGTCATAATAATCATCTTTGCTTCCTCCATTCCACAAAGTTTGTTCATTTTTACAAAGATATTATAAGCTGTGATGGAAAAATCAGTACCCAGAGGAGTCTTCCAATTATCCACACAGGTAGCCTAGCCCATGTGGAACCCCCAATTGGTATGGGTCAGGATTTAAGGATTCAAAATAATCATTGCAAAGGAAGTGCTTGAATGAGTAATTTCTCTTCGGTATTCTATCCACCTATGGTAGTAAACCAGAGAGAAAGGAAGCAGAAATTTGGGTCTTACAAATGTAGCAATAACACTGTAAGTGATAAAATTCAGGTTTGTCAATTGTTTTATGTAGGTGGTACACAGATTCTACAAAAACACTTTCCAAACTACCAGCAATCATACCTCACAAGTATCTCTGTCAAAACAGTATATGTGCCACCTGCTATAAATATTCACACTTCTGAAATCTGGGCCCCACATCATAGACAATAAGCCAAAAAGAAATCTATTTCCATAGGTAACATGTATACTTTAGGTGCCTTTTGTATACAGAGATTGAGGCAAGGGATGTGGTCAGAAGGAGAAATACATCATATCTTTAGATTCTGTTCTAGATTTTGGTTGAATCCAGGAATGAATCCACAAACTATCCATAAGATAAAATCATACAGGAAATAAAAAGAGACTTTCTTAGAAAGAAAGGATTTATCTTAAAAATATCCAAAATTAAAAACTGAAGGCTAGAAACATTAGTAGTTTCTGCCCTCAAACCACCACTGTCCTATCTAGGAGGCAGTCCGAGTTTTAACATTAGTCACGAACTAGTAACTGCACTGTCAGCCCCAGTCTAGGTGTGAGTCCTAGTTCCACTACAGCTAGATGAGTGGTCTTAAGCAAAATTACCCTTCACTGAGCCTCAGGATCCAAACCCGTGAATGCAAAAACAAGGAGTATTGTTGTTAGAAGTTTAAATGAAATACTCTACATTGAACTTAGCACAACCTATATTACATAACATCACATAAATTCCTAGATATAAGGTGCACTTTTCTCAAATGTTCTTAGAAAACATCTCCCCTTTTAATATTTATGTTCTGGTATCTTTTATCAATGCTCTAGATTGGACTATATATTCCAGTATGGTATACTGTTCTCAATTGTTGAGCTACTATGATTTTTGAGTGCCTGTTTTGTAATGTTGTTAAATATTTTGAATATCACTCCTGTTGTCTGGAGAAGATATGCTAGCTTGTGACTTCACCCAATGTTCATTTGGATGCTGTGGAGGTTAACTTGTCAAAATGGAGATGACAACATTTAATGATGATTTTGTAATAATTCCCTGGGGTATGACATTACAATTCTAAGTGCTAAATGAAATATGCCCTCTTAAAGATCCTCTGCTAGTTTATCTTTGCTTGTTCCCCATATCCATCTTCTACTTTTCCCTGCTCTGATTTGGAGGCTAGGAAAATAAACTCTAGAACTGCCTACTCCTACCTTATTGATTCAGCCAATGGGAGGCAAGAGTAAGATTTCAGAGGGAAGCCCAGGGTATTATTTCTTCCCATTCTGCCTTCCCTCTCTGTGCTTCCCTTAAGTCTTCATGGTCCTGAAATTGGCTGTGTTCTTCTTCAGCTACACTTCTTCTGAGTAGCCCCTCCTTCATAGCTCCAGCTTACAGAGAGGTTCAGATAGCATGGTTTCCCTCACTTGTTCCATGCCTGGGGTAGCAATGACTGCCCCCATAGTTGCACTCCACTGGGTGCTTTACCATTCTGTACCAATTCCCTTAAGCCCACCTAAACCTTCATACATACTTCCTTTATGAACTTCTCCTTACTGAAACCTTTAGAGTGTGCCATCTGTTTCCTATTAGGCTCCTACCTGACAAAATTACTTTAAAAAGCATTAGAGTGACTAGGTATGTTGTGGAGATCATATACATAGGCAGGCCATCGAGGTTCCACTGAGAAAATGACAACTGAGGCTTGAAGGAGGCAAGAGTGAGCCATGCAGCTACTAGAGAGAATAATTGTACAGTAAAACGATGGATTGCAAGTAACTTGTTCTGCAAGTAGTTCACAAGACGAGCAACCATTTCTAATAAAATTTAACTTGATAAACAAGTGATGTCTTGCAATGCATGTAGTACATGATGCCAAATGTCACATGATCACAGCTGTGCCAATGGTTCTTGAAATTTGCTTTGATATGCAAGTGCTTTGGATTACAAGCATGTATCCGGAACAAATTATGCTCTCTAACCAAGGTTTTCCTGTACAGTGATAGTGAATAGCAAGTTCAAACGTTTGGAATTTTCAAGGCAGGGAAGGAAACTGGTGTAACTAGGACAGAGTTGAAGGGCAACGGCTCTTGGCATGTAAAGAATTAGACACATGGGCCGGCATGAGATCACCCAGATATGGAATGTTAGAAAAAGAAGATAGGAGGGCTCAGGAAGGAGCTACAGAGCTGTAGAGGGGAAGAAATTGACCAGCAACCAGCAAAGGATACTGAGAAGGAGAAACCAAGGTGGTCTAAGTAGAACAAGAAAGAAGAGTATCCAAGAAGTCAAATGAAAAATGAATTTTAAGGAGGTTTAAGTAATTGTATGAAATCCTGGAGTAGATCAAGTAAAATGAGAAGAGACTACTAGGTTTAGCCATTTGGTTCATTGTTGACCTTGACGAAGGCTGCTTTGGGGAAGTGGTTGGAAACACAAATCAAACTGAAGTGGCTCAAAAGAAAACAAAGGAGAGATATGGGTCAATTCTTTGGAGAATAAATTCAAAACGAACAACCAAAAATGGGCCTCATATTATGCCAATGGATTTCTGTGTCTTGGCTTAACATTCCCAGTTAGAGTATCCTATAAAAGCTTAAACACCCTGTGTCTCAACAACTAAGATAGCAAGTAACTTGCCATGCAAAACTGTTAGATACTGAATTTAATCAATATATTAAATATTATAAGGTATATCATTATTCTATAAAGTTTATACACTCAATTTGGCCAAAACAACTGGTTTTGTTGTAAGAAATTTCTCATACACACACTAACACAGAAGTGTGCGTGCATGCGTGCATGCGCGCGCGTGCGCACGCGCGCACACACACACACACACACACACACACACACACAATTATACCTGGGTAGCATTTATGTAGTAGGGTGCCATGTTGCATCTGAGATTCAAACCAAATTCTATTTTGCAACTGACCTGCAAACCAATGAAACTTTACTAGGTTAAAAGAGTACTAACAACTAGATTGTACATCTTTCCCCTGAGAAGGAATTGAAAAGAATCATATTTGTTAATCCTCCTACAAGGACTTCTACAGTGTCTTTATCCCTCCTTAAAAACAATACAGGCTATTCTCTAGGAAGGGAAAAGCAGATTCTATATAAATATTTCAGTCAATATGTACACTCCTTGGATGTAAGCCTCAAGCAAAAGTGCGTGTGAGCCCTGTCATAGGTAGGTGGCATGCACACTGGAGGAGGCATCAAGACCAAGCACACGTAGTGTGGGTCAGCAGTGTCCTGCTGCGTTTCCACATACTTTCCATGGTGACAGATGTCCAAATCTACCAAGAACTGTGCTAAGCATCAGATACATATAAGTCACTTAGGCAAGGCTACTCCTTTCAGGGAGCTCATTCCTACAGGTACACAACAGCACAAAACAAACACATGAAGCAACAAATACTTTTCATATTAAGTCTAACGCCAGCCCATGTTCCTTTTACTCCGTGGCACCAATAGACAGGAATATGAATCAAAATAGGATTTTCTTTTTGGAAAAATAATGTTTTATTGTATAGAGAATAACATTTCCTCCATAAAAATGTCTGTATGGGCAAGTGAAATTTTTAATTAGCATAGCTGTTACTGTGAACAACAGCAGCTAGTATTTTTTTTTTATGTTTTTTTTTTTAATTTTTCTTTTTCAACGTTTTTTTTTTTTTTTAATTTTTTTTTATTTTTGGGACAGAGAGAGACAGAGCATGAACGGGGGAGGGGCAGAGAGGGAAGGAGACACAGAATCGGAAACAGGCTCCAGGCTCCGAGCCATCAGCCCAGAGCCTGACGCGGGGCTCGAACTCACGGACCGCGAGATCGTGACCTGGCTGAAGTCGGACGCTTAACCGACTGCGCCACCCAGGCGCCCCAACAGCAGCTAGTATTTATTGACTATTTAGTATGGTCTATGCACTGAGTATACAAGTGTAATCTGATTTATTACATAGGAGAGTACTTCCTACCCTTTTGTATTTTACAGAGAGAGAAACAGAGGCTCACGGGTTAATATTCATAAGTGGCAGAGTAGGGATGTGAGCACTGGCAGACTGACCTTAGTATCTACAAGATATAATATCACTAAAATACTGGCTCGTATTTAATGGATACTTACTATGAAGGATAACCTTGACATGGGTTTTATTTCCATATTTTCCTTTCTACAACTACTATCATCCCATTTTACAGATGAGAAACTTAAGCCATAAAGAGTCAAAGTAGGTTTCCCTGGCTTACAATGCCAACAAGGGAACAGAACTGCAGTTTAAACCCAATTCTTCTGGCTCCAAAGAAAGCACCATATCCCACTGCACAGACACTTCCACTCCAAAGTTTAATTTAATATTATTATGAAACACAAGCATCAGGTTCAATATCAGGAAACATTTACAGCACACTTATTATTGCCAAGGCCTGTGCAAGCTACTACAATTGAATGCAAAGAATTTTGGTTCCATCTATCATTAATTCTTTTTAATTTTTTTTTAATGTTTATTTATTTTTGAGACAGAGAGAGACAGAGCATGAACAGGGGAGGGGCAGAGAGAGAGGGAGACACAGAATCTGAAATGGGCTCCAGGCTCCGAGCTGTCAGCCCAGAGCCCGATGCGGGGCTCAAACTCACGGACCGCGAGATCATGACCTGAGCCCAAGTCGGACGCCTAACCGACTGAGCCACCCAGGCGCCCCTCATTAATTCTTTTTAATGTTTATTATTTTTGAAAGAGAAAGAGAGTGTGAACTGGGGCGGGGGGGAGGGGGCACAGAGAGAGGGAGACACAGAATCTGAAGCAGATTCCAGGCTGTCAGCATAGGGCCTGACACAGGCCCACGAACCACAAGATCATGACCTGAGCTGAGATCAGATGTTCAACTAACTGAGCCACCGAGGTGCCCTCCCCACCCCATCTGTCATTAATCATAAAATAAAGATAAGAAAACAAAGCACAAAAGCTCATGAAAATATAAGATACATTAAACATGATTCATAATATATTCAAAACATATCAGAAGTAAGCATGTTATTATTTGAATGGAGAAGAAAATTCAGAGGATGAAGCTATCACTGGGGACTTGTACTGCAATTTTCCAAAATGAAGCTTTAATCAATCTTAAAGAAGAGAGATGCACTTTCAAAAATGGACAGGAACAGAATATGGAGAAAGACATGTGGACAGTTTTAGCAAAGACAGCTGGCAAATACGGAGGTAGTCAGTGCAAACTCAAGAAGAGTTCAAATGTCAGTGGAGTATGGACCGTATCCTGTAAATGAAGAGATGTCTAACCTCAGGCATGAAATGATATGAAACACCACTTGGAGAAAATAAATTTTCTGTTCTAGGTAAGTACAAACAATTCAAACATATACATAAAAAGTAAAAGAAACTACAACTAACTTGAGGGTTGATGTAAGATTTTTCAGAACACCTAGATGGCATCCCCTGTCAGCATGTTTATGCTTACACTGAAAAACAGGCAGATTGATTTTCCCTGATTAAGGCTGCTTCAGTCTGGTCTGATGAGTAAATACCCAAAGCAGCCACATGCTTAGCTGCCCTCCCTCTGCAATTACCACAAATTTCCTTCCCTCCACCCCATCCGTACTCAAGGTGTGGATCTAAATTTATAATTCTTAATTTTTTCAGAGTAGGCACACATATCTGTCACCTGATGTTGTAATTTCCCTGCTCCTAATAAGAGGGACACTCTTTCATTCGTTCATTGTTTACCAAATACCTACAAAGTACCAGGCCAGGTGGTAGGCTTTAAGAGATGCAAAAATAAAATATCATCTTGGTCTTTAAAGAGCTCACAATCTGCTTGAGGGAAACAAAGAAGTGAGCAGTCACAATATGTTGGCTGAAGTGCTGTAACAGTCCTGCATACAGGGTGCTATGTGATCACACATAAGAAAGCCTTAACTCTGCCTCGTGTGTTCTGGCATGTCTTCCAGAGAAAGAAATTTTTAACTGAGGTGTGAAGAATAAGTAGCCATTCTCCAGGTGGCTTAGAAGGGAAAAGATATTTCTAACAGAAAGTGAAGACTGTCCAAATGCCTAGGAATCTGGGTAACTATCAGAAAGAATGCTCCAGAGCTGAGTTTGAGGTAGGGGAGTGATCAAGAGGGACTTAGATAGCACAGTGTGTTTGAATTTGACTTAGTGGTTACATGTGAGTTTACAAAAATACATGGAAGGAGACCTAAAGAGTGGAGGGAGAGGAAGTGACCAGAATAAAATTCGTGTGCACCTTAAAGTTACGATTAAAAAGATAATCTAATTTTATCATGTGATGTTCTCCCTAGTCCTAAAAAATTGAAGATACCACACCTTGTCAGAATTTGGACATAAAACTTGTTGATTAAAATACAGATAGACAGATAGATAAATAGATAGATAGATATAGATAGATCTATCTCTTTGTATTTCCCAGCTCTAAGTCAGTAATGTCAGCTAGAGAACTGCCATTACACCTCCCTAGGTGTTAACTCTGACAACTTGTCAGCAAAGAATGTTTCTTAAATAGTCATCCAGGTGGCCACAGGTGGAAAATGAAGAAATGATAAGAAAGGTTTGGTCTTGCCAATTTATTGGAATTTTAGGTCAGATTCGTGACCTGGCTTTGTTTAATCTAGACCCTGGGACAGGCTTTTAAACATAAGTCTTGGAGTGCCGGGTGGCTCAGTTCAGTTAATGGTCTGACTCTTTATTTCAGATCATGTCATGATCTCACAGCTTCATGGGTTCAAGCCCTGTATCGGACTCTGCACTGGCAGTGCAAAGCCTGCTTGGGATTCTCTCTCTCCCCGTCTTTCTGCCCTTCCCCACTTGCAGTGTCACTGTCTCTCTCAAAATAAATCAATAAACTTTAAAACAACAACAACAACAACAACAAAATCCCCACAAGTTTTTGCTGATCCTAGGCTCTGAGGACTGGCCAAACTAAATTTGACACTATTGAGAAATGTGTACTCCTGGACTCCGACTCTCTATGCTCTGCACCTCCAGAAAAATGTCAAATTATTAGAAAGGAACATTATAAGATCATTGAGAACAGGCAACTTGGGTATTTAATGACCAGAAATAAGAAGGTTAACAAAAATAATGTATACTGGATACTGAATACCTTCTCTAGATTTGCTGCTTTAATGTGTTATTTAAAGCAGACTCCATTTTGGCAAAAAATTTATATGGAGGTGTGATTTAAATAACTTTTCATAGCGATGACCAAAATTAACTAGGAAAAGACTTGGAACCTAAAACGGTCAAAATAACAGTAAACCTCCCTTCCACATGTATATTTCTTTACATTTATAGGACATAATCACAAACTTAATTCTGCCTGAATCTCTCAACAATGAGGCAGAAAGGATAGATTTTTCACATCCAGCCTACCTGAGCAGACACAGATAACGGACGGTACTTTCCAAGGACAGGCTGTAACATTGGTACAGGTGCAAAAATTATCACTAATCAGGAAATCAAATATGTAGGCATCTAATGTCAGCTGCATTCTGAGGACCAAAAAAAAAAAAAAAAAAAAAAAAGAACATCTGATTCTTCCCCTCCCATCTGAAAGTGTGTGTGTATGTGTGTAACAAAGTTTTGTCAACATAATTGCTACCTATAACCATGAAATTAAAATAATAACGATAATAAGAAGAGCAACAAGTTTAATTTGATGTATGAGTGACGATTTCCAAAATATTTCTCTATTCACTACCTAATACAAACCTCATTTTCATAACATGAAACATGTAGGCATCATGATGTTTACTTTACAGACCAAAAACGTGAGATTCAGAAATTTCATTCAGGATTTTGCAGCAAGCAAATGCAGAGGCAGCTGGAGTTGTGTAATTGAATCTGCAACCCAATGTCAGTAGTATTACAAGAAAATTTCCCAGTTCTCCTAAATTGTTAGAAGTGATCCCTTCCCTAATCTCCCTTAAACTGTATTCATACCCCTCCACAGGCAAAGCTATAGTCTACCTTTTATTAACAGTATGATTATTTCCACACCTTACTTTTCTTATTCTCTACACTAATACCACAGGAAAAGAAAAGAAAAGAAAACAAAACAAAACAAAAAACTTCTGTTAGGCCCAGTGTAAAGCTTTCATGTATTGTGTTCACCAAACCCCTTTAATTGACTTCAATTTGGTGTCTAAGTCTTGTGGAAGGGACAGTTAATGATCATTAGTATCTGTGTCCTGTCTTCTTGATGGTCACTCAGCCAGACCACCTACTCTTCTTCTCCTGAAGTTCATGTCAGAGATCTAGCCAATGGAAATTGAGTGGAAACGAGGCCTACCATTTCCAGGTTGAGCTAATTAAGAAAACCCCCCATCTATAATCTTCAGTTCTTTTTCTCAGCCACTCATTAAATAAAGAAGACCCCCAATACCTAGAAAGACTGAAACCACAATACAGAAAGAGCTTGGGTCCCTGAATAACATGATGGACACAGTCCATTCCTCTGGCGTCCCCCACTCCATCCCCTGCTTCCACCAACCTGTAGTGGACTGTGTGATGTGAGCAATAAGTAAACTCTTATGATGTTAAGCCAATGAGTTCTGGAGGTTATTTATTATACAGCTGTTAGCCTACCCAGACTAATACAACTCTCCATTATAAAAAGCTAATATCTACAAAGAACTAATATTCAACAGATCCAAAAGAGCATACATTGTGAAGAGATTTTAATAAGCTATTTCATATTGCTGACTGTGAGAATACATTTTTTGGGGGAAGAGGAAGCCCCACAATGCTACCCTTTCAAATAAAAACCTTCCAAATAATCATGACTTTTATGATCAAATTTTCTTATCATAAAAATCTTTAGGTCATGTTACATAAATGCTATGAAGCACACACATTGTATTATAAGACTAGTATCAAGATATTCAAGACATACTAATAAGCAAAGCATGGATGGACAAATCTAATTTAAGGCAGTCTTGCTGAGTCATTTGAGATATCTATCTACCCAAAATGAACATAATCCATTAGCATCAAAATAACAAATTCCCCCAAATGCAAAGGGGTCTAGTTCTGTTCATGACTTTTATCAGCACAACATGTGGCTAATATTCATTTATCAAACAGTAAGGGCAGTGTTTTGCACTCAAATCATTATCAGTTAATGAAGCTTAAAAAAAAAAAAGAGTCCCTTACATCTAGATTGAATTATTCTTTCTATGATGCTTACCCTCATATTCCTAAATACTTAAAATGTTCCCATAGCAAACGAGGACAGCTTATGTAAGCTAAAGAGCAATAGAATATTTTAGCCTCAGAGCATAATAGCAAGAATATGAGAACACATTCATTCAATTCCAAAATGGAGTCTATTATTCCATACTTGGGTACATGCCTTTTACGGTTACAAATATAGTGAAGGTACATCATAAAAATACAATCTCTAATGTCCTCATAGAATAAAATTTGAAGGCCCAACAATCCTACTCGATAGAAAAGATAACAAAGAGATAATGTGGTTCACCCAAAGCCACACAAGAACCTCTTCCTGAACTAAGGAAGACATCTTCTGAATCCCATTGTGGTGTCTGTTTGTCCCTGTGCCTTTTTATTCCCACCCTGCTCCAATGACAATTGAGATGACAGTTCTTATTGTAAGCTATGATACTTGCCATACTAGGACACACAGTTTTCTGGTTTGGAAAAAGGGGGGTTACTGTTTCTAGCACTATTATTGTGACCGCACTTGCACACTAAGGCAAAGGGTGCTGGATGCATAATTGCAAGGAACCCCAAAAGTTGGCAATAGGTTGGAAGGCTCAAGGAGGAAGGCTATGATATGACCATTCCTTTCACAGAGGATTTGGAGTCATAGCTTCCTCTCATATTTCTTTACCTCCAGGTCACCAGAGGACTTGGCTATGGAGGCTATGTCTACCAAAATCTTTAAATAAAATCGATGTACAGAAATCAGTTGCATTCTTATACACTAACGATGAAGCAACAGAAAGACAAATAAATAAAGAAACTGATCCCATTCACAATTGCACCAAGAAGCATAAAATACCTAGGAATAAATCTAACCAAAGATGTAAAAGATCTGTATGCTGAAAACTATAGAAAGCTTATGAAGGAAATTGAAG
The DNA here is from genome assembly GCF_023721935.1 of Panthera uncia. Classification (NCBI taxonomy): domain Eukaryota; kingdom Metazoa; phylum Chordata; class Mammalia; order Carnivora; family Felidae; genus Panthera; species Panthera uncia. The sequence goes on from NW_026057577.1 coordinate 96,172,042, forward strand.
AAGATATAAAGAAATGGAAAAACATTCCATGCTCATGGATTGGAAGAATAAATGTTGTCAAAATGTCAATACTACCCAAAGCTATCTACACATTCAATGCAATCCCAATCAAAATTGCACCAGCATTCTTCTCGAAACTAGAACAAGCAATCCTAAAATTCATATGGAACCACAAAAGGCCCTGAATAGCCAAAGTAATTTTGAAGAAGAAGACCAAAGCAGGAGGCATCACAATCCAAGACTTTAGCCTCTACTACAAAGCTGTCATCATCAAGACAGCATGGTATTGGCACAAAAACAGACACATAAACCAATGGAATAGAATAGAAACCCCAGAACTAGACCCACAAACGTATGGCCAACTAATCTTTGACAAAGCGGGAAAGAACATCCAATGGAAAAAAGACAGTCTCTTTAACAAATGGTGCTGGGAGAACTGGACAGCAACATGCAGAAAATTGAAACTAGACCACTTTCTCACACCACTCACAAAAATAAACTCAAAATGGATAAAGGACCTGTATGTGAGACAGGAAACCATCAAAACCCAAGAGGAGAAAGCAGGAAAAGACCTCTCTGACCTCAGTCGTAGTAATTTCTTACTTGACACATCCCCAAAGACAAGGGAATTAAAAGCAAAAATGAACTACTGGGACCTTATGAAGATAAAAAGCTTCTGCACAGCAAAGGAAACAACCAACAAAACTAAAAGGCAACCAACGGAATGGGAAAAGATATTTGCAAATGACATATCGGACAAAGGGCTAGTATCCAAAATCTATAAAGAGCTCACCAAACTCCACACCCGAAAAACAAATAACCCAGTGAAGAAATGGGCAGAAAACATGAATAGACACTTCTCTAAAGAAGACATCCGGATGGCCAACAGGCACATGAAAAGATGCTCAACGTCGCTCCTCATCAGGGAAATACAAATCAAAACCACACTCAGATATCACCTCACGTCAGTCAGAGGGGCCAAAATGAACAAATCAGGAGACTATAGATGCTGGAGAGGATGTAGAGAAACGGGAACCCTCTTGCACTGTTGGTGGGAATGCAAATTGGTGCAGCCGCTCTGGAAAACAGTGTGGAGGTTCCTCAGAAAATTAAAAATAGATCTACCCTATGACCCAGCAATAGCACTGCTAGGAATTTACCCAAGGGATACAGGGGTACTGAGGCATAGGGGCACTTGTACCCCAATGTTTATAGCAGTACTCTCAACAATAGCCAAATTATGGAAGGAGCCTAAATGTGCATCAACTGATGAATAGATAAAGAAATTGTGGTTTATATACACAATGGAGTACTACAGGACAATGAGAAAGAATGAAATATGGCCCTTTGTAGCAAGGTGGATGGAACTGGAGAGTGTGATGCTAAGTGAAATAAGCCATACAGAGAAAGACAGATACCATATGGTTTCACTCTTATGTGGATCCTGAGAAACTTAACAGAAACCCATGGGGGAGGGGAAGGAAAAAGAAAAAGAGGTTAGAGTGGGAGAGAGCCAAAGCATAAGAGACTCTTAAAAACTGAAAACAAACTGAGGGTTGATGGGGGGTGGGAGGGAGGGGAAGGTGGGTAATGGGTATTGAGGAGGGCACCTTTTGGGATGAGCACTGGGTGTGTATGGAAACCAATTTGACAATAAATTTCATATATTGGGAAAAAAAAATTTTAAAAACCAAAAAAATAGCATTGTCTTATTATAGACACATTAAAATATTCCAGAGACAAGGGACTTGCTGGGAAGCAACAACCAGCTGGAATGAATGAAATAGCCAAATCTTCCTGGTAATGTTGTAGTAGGGAGCATCAGTAGCATAGCCTGTGGTTACCATAATCAGAAATCCCCATGGAAGAGCTGATTTAAAGGAGCTTTCCAAGTTACTAGTGAAACTGTTAAAATCCAATACAGTGGCATGTAACAGGTATAATAGAAGAGTCCAGATCATTCACAAATAAATTATCTTTTATTTCTTCATCATTACAATTCTCAAGTTTTCTTTTTCTGGAAGAACTTTTTTTAAGTCATGCACATTTCCAGCATGATTTCATTACTAACAGAGGTGTGTGTATTCATATTAGAAGGGCTACCAAAAGTCAATTGTCTTTCATTTGGTGGTCCCACCGAACAAGGGCTATCATTTTTCAAATCCATGTGGGCACCTCTACTTTCAAACTTCCCTTAAGTCTGTGCCCCATGACTAGAAAAGGCCTTTGTAGCATATCGTGCCCATTCAATTGGCAGGCAAGTTCAGCCAGCTTTAGATGAAAACACTTCACTGTAGCTATTATTTTTAAAAATCTTGCCTATCACTCTATGCTGATAGTGTGACGCCTGGAGTCTGCTTCAGATTCTGTCTCCATCTCTTTGCCCCTCCCCTGCTCATGAGCTCTCTCTCTAATATAAAATAAAAAAATTAAAAAATCATGCCTATCAACAGATCGTACTATGGCACTGGCAAGATGTAGCTAAAAGCTCTTTTCTCCTCATATAGTTCCACCTTTTTTTGAAAGGTGCTCTGCTTTCTTTATGATGAAACTGGTCATGAGTGTCAGTTTCTGGAAATAAACTTTTTTTCCTTCAATTAAAAAAGAAAAAAACATTACTTGCTTTGTTTTGGGCTTGGGGTCCCATCCCCCAGTCGCAGGGAAATATTTCTCATAAAGAAGTAAATGGACTTTCGAGACGTATGAAAGACTCTATTTAAAATTCCAAATAGTGCTATGACTCATCCACCTAGCTCTTGCAAGACTGACCATATGTGAAATTTGAACGTAGATTACAGTATTTAAATTTAACAAGATTAAGGTGTGATTACATTGGTTATTTTGTAATTTCATACTTTCTCCATTAAAGGAAGTCAGCATTTAAGTTCCTCTCAGTCATTTTTAATAGCACGCTGAAGTGAGGAAAAAATGCTTACCATTTTAAGTTACGAGCCACTTAGTTTTTATCTTTTAATCAGTTATTTCTTAAAATACATCTATTTCACATCTTCTTCGCAAATTACAAGCCACTCTACTTTCTTCAATTTCTACTTTCTAATCTTGTTTTCTTAAGATAAATCTCCCCAATATTCACAGTGGAAAAAAAGAGCTGGAAGCCAGAAAAAAAAATTAAAAAATATATTGGAATATCTATATTCAATTGATGATAGAAATTTCTATTTAACCATTTCTTAGAGAGGAATAGTATATAATAGAGTGATTCCCATCCTGGCTTTTGCTGAATACGAGTATCCCACAAGATATTAGTTTAATTCAAAGAAGTAAATCATGGCCGAACCCTAGTGAGAAATGCTGAATACCTGATCAGTTTCTTGGAGAGTCATGATGCATATTTGCATACTAAAGTCTCTTGGATGTCCTCCAGGAAAGAAATATATTGAATTTTCTTTAATTATATCATATCCCAATATATTTGAACGTATATCTTTTTTTTTATTCTTGAAGCATCTATTAAGATTTATCAGAACACTAGTGTTTAAGGAACACAGTTTGAAAAACAAATTACAGTTGGAAAAACCATAGGTTTTTGCCTGTGTTTCAAATCTCTAGCCTTGATACATCCAAGCTGTGTGACTCTGGACTTGTTACTAACCCTCTCTAACACTCTTTTCAGTTTTACAGTATTTATTATCTATGGTGTTCGGGGGGCCTGAGCTTTCTAGGCACAGAGAACACCACAGTAAACAAAACAGACATACCCCACCCTCAAGGTAATTTGGGGTCACGTAGAAGAGATAGATGTTAACAAATACATGTATAATTAAGAGTGTTGATAAGTGCCAGAAAGGGAAAAAAAAAAAAAAAAGTAACTGGAGGAAATAATTACAGGGAAAAGCTAATGTAGATTGAGTGGGCAGGGAAGTTCTGTGAGGAAGTGACAATTAAGTTGAGTCCTGAAAGAGATGTTAAGATCTGGCAGTAAAATGTTTCAGAGAGAGAGAAAAGCAAATGTAAAGGCCTCGAGACTAGTGTTGAATGCTTGCATGCTGACTTTCCTTAAGAGAGAAAATAAACCTACCAAGCCAGAGCTTCCTTAATTTCATTAGGTGAGCTTGTTGTATGTGAGGAGTAGCAAGAAGGCTAGTATGGCTGGGGCCCAGTGCTGGGGGCAGTAGTGGGGGAGCAGTAGGGGCAGTTAGGGGCACTAAAATACACCAGGGTCCGACTTAGGTCCTGTTGATCAGTACTCACATGAAAGAGTGTTAGTTTTACTCTAAGTGCAAAGGACACTGGAGTGGTTTCATCTGATCCAAGTTTTTTAAAAGGTTGTACATGGAAACAAGGATATCTGTTAGAAGATTGTTTCTTGAAAATAATTTCAGCTTCCTCAACAAAATGAGGGTATTAACTCTTAAGTCATATTGTTGTGGGAAAGAATTAAAACCTATCCAAAAGCTTGGCATAGAAAAGGTGCCATATAGCGGCACTCTCAACAATAGCCAAATTATGGAAAGAGCCTAAATGTCCATCAACTGATGAATGGATAAAGAAATTGTGGTTTATATACACAATGGAATACTACGTGGCAATGAGAAAAAATGAAATATGGCCTTTTGTAGCAACATGGATGGAACTGGAGAGTGTGATGCTAAGTGAAATAAGCCATACAGAGAAAGACAGATACCATATGGTTTCACTCTTATGTGGATCCTGAGAAACATAACAGAAACCCATGGGGGAGGGGAAGGAAAAAAAAAAAAAAAGAGGTTAGAGTGGGAGAGAGCCAAAGCATAAGAGACTGTTAAAAACTGAGAACAAACTGAGGGTTGATGGGGGGTGGGAGGGAGGGCAGGGTGGGAGGGAGGGCAGGGTGGGTGATGGGTATTGAGGAGGGCACCTTTTGGGATGAGCACTGGGTGTTGTATGGAAACCAATTTGACAGTAAATTTCATATATTAAAAAAAAAAAAACAAAATAGACATTGTATTGACTATGTACTAAAAAAAAAAAAAAAAAAAGAAAAGGTGCCAAAATAGAGCTTCCTGCTCACATTTCTCTCCTGAGACATGGAGCCAAACCCATCTAGAGACTTCCATAGACTGCATTGACCTGCTCACTCCCAACCCTGTGCATTCCATCCAGCTTTCTGAATTAGAGCCTCCTGAGACTGTGTGCATTTCGAATGGGCCACAAAGAATGCCTTCTCTACTCTCCCACCTCTTCCCAGTGACAGGTGGGAGACAGCAGCATCGACTTTTCCTTATGAATTCAGAATCCCATCATTGGGGAGGGTGTCACCATGGCTATTTGGGGGTTCAAATGTGCTTTACTGTTGAAGCAGAACTAAAATGCAGGGTGTGAGGTAGAGAAAACACCAGAAACGAATCACAAAGCACCTCCTAGAAAATCCCTACGCTGGCCATTTGGATGCTTTGCCTTTTTAAGGTAAAAACTACTGCTTTAAAAACAAATGACCCACTTTTTTTAACAAATAAATTGCAAGGGCAATAAAGGGATTCAGGGAGAAAATATGTATTTAAGAGACTTAAAAACAGTCCCCAGGCAGACAAATCTAAACCCTAGCATCTAGGAATACACCTCTGTATGGTCATGAAAAGCAAGAAAGTGAAAATATAAAGTCAGATTAGTGGTTACTTTCGAGGAATGCCAGGGATTTATGATGTGATGGTATGTCATGTGTGAGACTCAGGTAGGAGTGGCGGGGTGCAGGCCAAATTCTATTTCTTGACCTGAATGGTAGTTACAAGGGTGCTGCCTCTTATTAACTTATTAAGTTATGTATTTGTTTTATTCATTTCTGTATCTGTGTTTTTACCTTAAATGATTAACAAGTGGAGAAGAAATTAAGAGCAAACAAATAATAAATTTTACATGTCACTTATTTCAGTCAAAGCCATGACACATATTTTCAAAGTCAAAAGGAAAACAGAGCCTGAGTTTCACAAAATGACTTGATTTTTCCTGCAATAGGGGGAAAAAATGAGAGTAATGATAGTGCCATATTTTCTGCAGAATTCTTTCTTTTCTGACTGTACATCATAAATCACTAATTAAACAGTTATTTCATTACAAAGTTTAATTTATATGTCACTTAGCTGCCCCCATATCTTGATATTGTAAGACACAAGTAAATAATTAAATGAGCAACAGGAAAGCATTCCTGTTAATAAAACTTTTGAGATAGATTATAAAAAATCTTACCTTGCAAACTGGACGATTATTTTCATAATTCCTCATTTTAATTTCTAAATAGTAATTCTACATTAGAGTTGACAGGCTTTAATATGACAATAAGTAACAACTTTAGCCTTTCAAGTATATATATGACATATCATATATATGTAAAATATATGTACATATATATGATATACATATATATCATATATATGCAAAATAAAAAAAAAATAAAAAGGTTTAGAAATACCTCCCTAAACTACCTTTTCCCATCCCAGACATCAAAAGGGAACATATAGAATTGTAAAAGTCCCTAGTGATTGTGAAAGACATTTTACTTGTGGAAAATTTCCAGATTCTTTGATCATGTCATCTTTGGTTATTTGAGCACAAATTCTCTTCATACCCTCATGATATAGCAATTTGGTAGAAATTGGGATGTCTCATATTTGAGTACTCTGTGAACAATATAAATCATTACCTGCTAAGCAGGTAACAGAGCTCACTCTAAATGAGTGGCTTATCAATAAACAAACCACCCTCATTTCACTTTGATTTACTCTATTTTGGAATAGGTGTTATCTTGTTGTCTTCAACAAGGAGAGGACTTTCAAGACCTAAACACTAGAGAACAATAGCACGAGGGAAGGCATTCTTTGTACAAGGTAAATGGAACTACTGAGGCTACTGTATAAGATATTTTTCCTACTATAAGTGACTGCCAAATTATCACAGCATCAACAGTATGTGAGTCTACAAAACTGCTTTATTAACTCAGAATGCTGGGATATTATGAATCACACCTGCATGAAAACAAATGGCAATGCTTAGTTCATAAAAAAAATATATATGGGATTTCAGAAGTTAGAAATACTACAGTATTAATATATAAGCAACAGGTTACCCTATTTTACCATTTCTTTTCCCTTCAGTTTTAAACCCCCTTACAATACTACAAACACGCGAACTTAAATATTTCAAAGACAGCAAGAGATGCCAAGTCTAGCCATTCGTACAGAAAATGCTCATAGACCAAGGAATTTTTAGAGTCATTTTACTCTGGATAAGGGCTTGACAGAGCCAGGTGTACAGCCAGGAAAGCATATTTTGCACTCTGAGTCTCTCAGCATGGAAGAGAGATCTGGCATGTGCTCATTTGCATGCCAGTACCCACAATGCTTTTCTAGTCACTTCCCCTCTCTGCATGCCCACCCCCTGCAGTGTGAGGGCCCAACCTCATGTTGTAGTGAAGGGTTTGGATGCACCAGTCACTGAGGGCTACTCTCTGACTTGAAAATCAACAAAGATTGTGATGAGAAATACGATGAGAAATAAAAAGCAGGAAAACTCTCATGGCTTTCCCAGAAAAACTCCATGGGTTAATTTCCATTACAGAATAACCACTGGTTAGGACAAATGTTAAAAAAAAAAAAAAAAAAAAAAAAAAAAGTTTGCCTCTTTCCTTCCATCCTATTTGGTTAAAGTGACAATAGTTCAAAATTTGGGAGTCCCATATACAATTCAGTATTTGTAATACCAAAAATGAGGTGAATGGAAGAGCCTTTGCCAGGTGTCATTTCTATAATGGCCATCAAACAACCAGGCCTGAAGCTTACCTGAAGTGTATGAGCAGTATTTGTGCATGCTACCTAAACAGTGTGGAGCGGGGGCTATCAATAAATCATTTTATTTGAAAAATCTCAGGTATGTCCAAAACATATGCATATTTTTCTCTGCAGGCACCTCCTTCAGAAATTTATAAATAGATTGTCAGCGAAGTAATAAAGGCACTTGTTATTTTTATTCCTTAGCAACTAGACAAAACCCACTTGTCCCATCACTTCATTTGCCCACTAACAAGACAGCTGAAAGTCATAAAATTAAAGTGCTTTGCTATAGCCATACCCAACAACGCAAGAGTGACAACAGAAGCAGTTAGTAAAATGCAGGGCCCAGGGAATCATTTAGAAAGGAAAGAGCCTGAGAAGTCCAGTGCTGCTCAGACATACTGTCATTTTCCACACATGCTGCGTGACCACAGAAGTGCAGCAAAAGCCCTGTCAGCTTCCCAAAGCTTCCCGCTTCGCACTCGAGGAGTAAATGCAATGAAATGTAAATTAATAACAGTGCCAGAGTTACAGAGATATCTGTGAGTTGGCTCTTTTTATTCTTTTTTTTTTTTTTTTTTTTTTGTAAATCATTCTAAAATTTCAATCCTTAATTGAGGAAACTTCGTGGTGCAGAACACTGCCAAGGCACGGTGAAATCACTGATGAAGACCTGCATTGAGCCTCTGGTCTGGTCATGGTCATGGTCATGGTCATGGTCATGGATTTAGAGTAGCACTTCCCAAATCGTTTTGTTCACTGTCTCAAGCTCAAGATGCTCTCTCCACAGGTTCCCTTCAAAATAGGCTTTGGGGGGAAGTTTGAAAACTGCTACCTCTCCTTCTTGAATTATCTCAGGGCACACTAGCACATTAAAAGGCTCTGAGAATCCTTGAACAACAGGAACTTGCTTAATCCACTTTCTCAACATTATTTGACCATGGGACTCTTGGGGTGGAGGGACTTCTTATTACATTTGGACACAGTATACCATAGAGGATAGTTTGGAAAATGTGGCTCTATAAAGCATGATGATATTTTAGCATGACACGACAGGGTAGGTTCCAAAATAACTAAACATTTTTTGGTTTCATTTCTTATGGTAGTCTTCTTGACAGAGCAAAACCTATGTACATTTTCATGAATTCCTAATGTTGGAGGCACAAAATGGACCCTGTTACACAACTGATTCCATCTTTACCACTTCATTAGCAATATCAAAGAAATGATAGGCAAGGGAGGAGCTCTGAGGGGCTGCCGACAAAGGCCTGCCATGCTTGGACAGGTACTCCTTTATAATCGAGGTGGTTATGATGTGATAGGTTCCTCAAATAAGAAACCATGAAAGATTACAAGGCAACATGCATGACCTTTATGCTGTTGTAAGGCAAACAGGATTGGGATATTTAGTAAAAATAGCTTATATCTATTTAGCACTTTCGAGGTGCCCCAAACTCTTCTTATTACATTATATGTAGTATTTCATCTGTCCGTAAGTGGAAAAATGCAAATTAGATTCTAATTTTCCCCCATTTTACAAATAAGGCAATCCAGGAACTGAGAGGTCACACAGCTAGTGAATACCACAATGGAAAAAAGATAATGCGGGACTAGTTGGAACATGGTTATGGATTTGAATTTGCAAGCATTTTAAATCCTAAAGAAATTTCTCTATTTTAGTTTAAGAATCTTCTTTCTGGAAGACATCATCTGATTCTGTCATTGTTTTATCAGAGTGAAACATTTTTACTATCAGCTGAGATAATTTCCCAGCTATGTTTTATTGTAATTTTTTTAATTTGTATTTTTCAATAATGGAAACACTAGAATCCTTCATGCTTTCACATGTATTTCCTTCATTCACATGCTCAGATTCATACCAGACTGCATAACTTACCAAGGCAATGGAGAGGTACTGTCTATTCTATAATTACCTGTGTGGTTCATGACCTGCCAGTAAAGTACAAAAATATAAATATTTTCAGCCCATGGAAAGTGCTTGCAAGTTTTTAAATACATGTTCCAAACAAAATCTGTCATTGGTTCATTTGCTTCAATAAGCGTAATTTTCACATACAAAACAAAGGCCCTATTCATCAGCACATAGACACAAGAACAGATCCATTTGTCATCTTTATCATTTAGCTTTAGATCAATTGATTATTGGCAGGCTATCTCTGGTGTGAACAATATAAACAGAAATATTCATCTCTAGAAGAAACTCAGCACTCAGTCTCATTTCATGCACAAAGAGACCTTGCCCTTGTATTTCACTGAGCTGAAAGCAGCTTTTATTGATTTCACATTGGACTGAATTTGTTACACTTTCTACAGCAATGGCAGAAACACTATTTGGTGATATTATGAACTTAAAAGTGAAACTTAGATTTTAAAACAGAAAGGATGAAAATTAGAAAATGCTATAAATTTCTGGGAAGTCTGATAATTGCATTAATTTCAACAAAGTTCTTTTTTTTCTTAGATCTTTTACAAAAAGGGAAAGAGGATTAAACATTTATTTCATTACCTGATAAATGTCTAATAAACATCAACAAGTAAACCCATCCATCTTCATTCGTGTGTGCCATATATATATATAGGCACTTCCAAGTCTGGATACATCAAAATTTGCAATATATATATAATGCAGGTAAAAGGAATATTTGTATGCATTTACTGTGATGTTCATATGATCCAAAATAATTACACTCCAATGTAGTCCAAGTCACTAAATATCCCCAAGAGAAAGCAAACTAAATCTCTGGTAACTAGGACACATTATTTGTGTTGGGGCTTTTTCAGACATGTCTAGAAATGTCTGACACACATATCCTTAACATGGACTATATTTGAGAGCTTTCTCTTCAGTTAAACACTGTATGAACAGCTGAGAAAATTCTGGACTTGTAGTAAAACTGTACCCCTGTTTTAAACCTGTAAAACTGAACACTGAAATATGCTTCCCACTTTGAGAGGCAAGAAACTCCCTCTTACTAGCTTTCACATTACTTTTACATAAAGTCTTTCACCACAAATCACACCACAAATTTGTGATTTCACCACAAATCTCTGGACAAATTCATAAGCAAGTCTGAACCACACGTGTGTAAATGTACATAAAATTATTATTATAATGACATTTGAAGTTCAGTTAGGCTGTTGCCAAGCCTTTACTTCTTCAGGTCCTTAAAAGTGAATAAACTTCATAAGAAAATTTCTGTGCCATTCCATGTAAGTTTCCTTGGAATAAATGAAAAAAAAAAAAATAGAGTGCATGGTACATAAATAAGTAGAAGAAATCAGAACAGCTTGAAAGCATGTATAGTGTCTTGCTTTTCCAATGTGATTATTTCCTCGATAAAAAGTAGCAAATGTTGTATACAAGTGCCTCTGCCCGTGGTTCAAAATTGAGCCCCACACACTACACTGGCTTAACTATTAGGCATCTAAATGGAGCATGCGAAAAAGCCATAGTGCGTGCAATGCCTGGATGGCCGCGGTGTCTTTCTCTTTTACTTGGAGCTGCTGAATGCAAAGAGAGTCAACAGGGATTTATTGACCTCCCACAGAGTGGAAAACCGTGTATTACCAAAGGGTTTGAGGTACATTTTTGAAGAAAAAGAAAAGAGCTGGCTCTTTAGCTATCAGCACGGAGGGTTCTAAGCTAGTGCTACCAAGATGTGAAGATGATCGTTAGGTAGCAGCTTCCACACAAGTGCTCCTCCACTGTTACCCGAATTATCCTCAGAAGTCATAAATGCCAAATGTTGCTGTGCATTGTGATATATAAAAAGAAATTTATATTTGGTCTTTGTCCTCAGTTCCTGGCAAAGAGCTTTAAAACCCTTGGAATTTCACAAGTGGTAACAGTGAGAGGAGTATCTTTTGCTCATCATAGCAAGCCCTTGCAACCACCAGGGAGTTTATGTTAATGAGGTGATTTTTGGAAAGTCTTTAAGGACTAGGTGGGGCTGGCTGCCAGAGGAGCCAACCACAGGATTCCAGCCCCGTTCTGAACTGGAAGGGAGAAGGGCTGGAAACTCGAGTTCAATCACATGGTCAGTAATTTAATCAATTGTGTATTTGTAATGGGACCTCCAAACAAACCTTCAACAATAGGGTTTGGAGCACGTCCAGGCTGGCGAAAACACCAAAAGTGCTGGAGCAGTGACCACTTGGAAGCTCTGCACCCTCACCCACATACTTGTGCTATACATTTCCTCCATTGGGCTGTTCGTGAGTTGCATCCTTTTTAATAGGCCAGTGATCATAACTGTTTTCCCGAGTTCTTTGAACTATTCTATCAAATTGTCAATCCCAAGGAGGGGGCTGTATGAATCTGTGAATCTCCTAATTAATCACTTGTCAGTCAGAAGTACGGAAGACCCAGAATAGCCCTTGGTGTCTGAAGTGAGGGACAAGCTTGTGGGACTAAAACCTTAACCTATGGGGTCTGTGCTAACTCTAGATGGTTGGTGTCAGAGTTGAATTAAGTTGCAAGACCTCCATTGGCATCCACAGAGAATCAGAGAACAGCCTGGTGTGGAAAACCTACTATTTGGTGACAAAAGTGCTGTGTAGCTAAAAACTAGACTTTAAGAACTAAAGAGTATTACAAGGTCAACTAATTATTCATCTACTTTTACCTTACTTTACTCAAAGGACACCTTGTTGAAAGCAGGCATTGTCATAAAACTTCCCTAAATGAAAAATAAAATAATGTTCAGAAATTCCCCTATACTCCATTTTTAATCGATCCCCTTACTTTCCATTTTAAATGATCCCAAGATTTCCTTCATCATTTCCTGTCTTCTCAGTCTGCTTTCTAGGAATAGACATCTTCCAATACGGAGTAATCCCTGTTGGAGAAGAGGTTCACTAAAATAAACTTTAAATCCACAAATTAGTAAAATAAGCTAGGAAAAACTCCAAGGATATATGTGTTATAGTCCTGGATCAACCACCTGATGTACCCTGAGTTACTCTGAAATGAGTTTTGGGGAAGATCATCACCAATCTGCTAAGACTGTTCTGATAATTACATTAAATAATGCAATTTTGTGGCCAGGTTCACCCATCATTTTCTTGAAAATGAAATTTTAATCATACTATATTGGCTTATTATATTACACATAATTTTACTTACAAACATTGCATTGCCATGAAAGAACTTTTACATTGTCCTGACTGAAGAATAAATTCCTATGAGAGGTGTGTATAGGGTTAGCCTGAAATCAAAGCTGCCCGAGTTAGAATTTTAACAAAAACTCAGATAATACATAGGACCATGGACAAATCATGTAAACTCTATATGCCTCGGTTTCCTCATCTAAAAAAGACAGAAATTATATTTAATTGGGTTGCTGTGACAATTAAATTAGTGGATCATGTTAAGCACTTAGAAGAATTGCCGGCATAGTAAACATTATATAAGAATTGGCTAGGATTGTGAGAGCTTAAAGCAGTCAATTTGTAAAAACTTTCAATTCTAGGACCAGTACACTGTTCTGGTCCTAAGATATGTTTTGAAAACAAGATGATAAGCTAATTAAATTTAATTGATCCCAGGCTTGAATTTTTAAGCTTGTTACAAAGCAATAATTCTCCCCCCCCCATAATGATTATCTTTCTCTGAACTGTCAGAAACAAGCTTATAACAATTCTAATACTAGCAGAAATTAAAACTGCACCACTAGTTTAACAATATAGGTGACCATTAAAGTGCACTGCAATTTTATGGTGAAGGTTGCCCAAGGAAAAGGGGAACAGACACAATCAGAAATGAGCAGGACAAAGAGAAGATAGAAGGAAATAGTGTATTTCATAAAATAATCATAACACCTATAAGTAATTTTTTAATCCTATATTTGGTTCCCTCCCTTTTCTAATTTCTAGCTGTTTCCAGGGAGACTTCTTTATAATAGTCGTTGCAGAGTTTTCTTTGAGTGTTTTCTCTTTCTCTCTTCCTTCCTTCCCTTTGCTTCCCATCCTTTCCCCCTCCCTCCCCTCTTCCTTCCTCTCTTCCATATAATAGCTGCCTTGTGCCACACTCCAATAGGTATTAGAGCTACAGCAGTCAATCAAACACAAACCTGTCTGCAAGATACTCACATTTCTAAGTGGAAGAGATTGGCACACAAGCAGATCATCACAGTCAATGCAATTAGTACACAGATAATCACAGATGGAAGCAAAAAATGTGGAAAGAGTAGAGTGAGGAGGGTTGGAAAGAGAGGTAAGGCAAGTTTTCTGAATGAGGAATTGATCAAGTTGAGCCTTCAAGAATTAGTAGAAAATGACTTGTGGGCACAGAAGAAAAGGAATCAGCATGGTAGATGATCCACACAGAAGGGAAACCTGAAAAAGGCAAGGAGCCATGTGACCTGGGTAGGAAACTGAAAATCAGGTCTATGTTGTTGGACTATCTATACTGTGTGAATGTGTACAGGATTTTATGTAACATGTACTGTCCTTTAAAATTTCCCACACAATATAATATAGAAATAGGATCTTTATCTAGTCTTCTTGACCATGTACATTTTTCAGAAACACACTAGGTCATATTTCTGATTAAAAAACCTACTAGATAAACAATAAAGACCTAACTTGTGCCAGACTGTTCTGGGCACTAGATACAGGAGTAAACGGGACAGGATTGATGGAGCATATAACCTAGAAGGGGAGAGGGAAAATAAATAGATACAATTCAAATTGTATCTATTTTGTATTTTAAAATAATTAACTTCTAATTTAAACTATCAAGGGGAATTCATGAATTCGCTTAATATTTATCAGGGTCTAAGTTCCTACCTAAGCTTAGTGGTAAGTTTTACTGTTCAGATTTAGTTCAGCTATTCATTCAATCCACCCATATTCATTGAGCACTTATTATGGTACAGAATATTCAATTAATTAAGCTGCTTGGACTAGATCCACAAACAAATGGGCAAAGAAAAACTTTGAATTCCTTTTTTTCCTCCTTTCGTTCCTCTGACAGTAGCAGCAGAAAAACAATCTTTGATTCCTGTCTCATCATAAAGATTTCATGAATCTAGAAATGTGCGTGAGTATCAGGAAAATAATTGATTAGAAAGCAAGAACGGCAGCAGTTGGGTCATATTCATGATTCTTTCTCTTAATAAAATCTACCGGTATTGCATTTTTTTAATGCTTCATTTAAACTATCTAAATAATAATAAAAAAAAATACATCAATGTGTCTATGTAAACACTTACAGCCCAGTGGCATTTTTAAAGAAATACATAATTCCAACATGGGATCCTTAATGGACACAGAAGTCATGAAACCACAATAAGAAATGTAATGCCAACCACAAGTTATCTAATATTTCAGAGATAACAACATCCTGTAATGTTGTACAATAATTTTAAGGCAGATTGAACATAGTTGTGCAATTATCATAGGGGGAAAAAAAGTCTGCACATTTTTGCGATTTTTCTTTTTTGACACATTAATTGCTCCTCCATACACAAGGAGAACAAAAGCAGCAGCATGCCATATTTATTCAATGAAGGGTGAGCCACAGGGGTTGGGGAACATTTTTTCTCCAACACTAGCCAAATTATCTCAGTGCCCAACTTGTAAGAGGCTGCAATAATACTCGATCATTTCAGAGTGCTGGTAGGGTTATGCATCATTTTAACAGCACGATGGCAGATTGTGATCATCTTCATGTTATAGGAATCTAGGGATAAGTGGCAGGCATGGTGAGTCATTTTCATACATCCTCATTCTGCATGGAAACCTTAAAGAGATAGTCAGAAATTGTTCTCTTCTGGCATGCCATGCTCATTAACTCCAAGAGTAAGGAGGCTTGTGTATACCTGAAGGGTCACTGGCGAAATAATCAAGGCTTTTGGTATTCATTTTAAAGAACAACCCAAGGGAGAGCGTATAGTCATTCAATTGATAATGTGTTATCTAGTAAAAATAGGTTTCAGAACAAGGAAACTGAAATAAAATGGATAGGAAGCTCCATCAGGGCAGGAGTAATGTCAGTTGCCTTTAGGGATTTGTATATTTAGCACCTGGCATGGTACTAGAAACATGTAGGTGTTTAGTAAATATTGTTTACTGGATGGATGAATGAACAAACGGATATATTATAAATGTTCAGTGTGTATGTTAGTGTTAGCTTTGCTCATGGAAACTATTCTCTTTAAGTCTGAGAAGTTGGCTATTTGGCCACTAAAATACATCTTAAAAAGAATTTTTTTTTTACTTGTCATCATAATATATTTGTATGCACTGAACAGCTACTGCTTAACCACTTGAATAAAAAAGATATTCAGCATGTTTATGCCAATTCAACTGCCATCAACATCCGAATACCCACAAAAAATCATCATCAGAGATAATCAGTTCTTTTGGTAAAGGCACAAAGCAGTTTGGAAAAACTTAATTGAAAACTGGACACAACTGGATGATGATTGATGATGAATGCAATGGTGATGAATTAATTTATTTCTTAATGAGCAGGCTCAGCTCCTTCATTTCCTCTAAGAGATTAGCATATTTAAATACAATATGTTATGTTTCCCCTATAAGATCTAATCTTTTAAGCACTAAAGTACTATGCGTAGTTCAAAGACTATTTTAATAAAAAAGAAAGGGATAAAAATAATGCCGTGTACAAGGAGAGCTGTGGAGGCACATGTTTTAGGAAAAGGTGTGTCTGTAAATAGGTTCTATATTTGAAATACAGATGTTAGATTAGGTTCTGCCAAGCAACTAAATCCAAACATTCAAACTAAAATGATGTATTACTGAAAAGGGGTTCCTCCATTCCCTCTAATGCCACAAACATACCATCTAGCGTCCTAAAAACAATACTCTATATTTTATATTAAATGATGAGCATTCTATTTTTCTGTTTATCTCTTCATTGTGTCTTTTTTTTTAACTTTAATTTCTTTTAGGTTTAATTAGTTTCCTTTCTTTTCAGTGTTCTGTGGAGGCATCTTAAAAGCAGAGATGAGGGATTTGATTTAAAATCGGTGTGACACAAAAGTTAGTGAAGGATATCAGAGAATAAAGGAGTCACTTCACTGGAATGGCATTTGAGTCCATTTTCAGGCTTGAGGCAGTCTAGCTGTACTTGGCTGATATTTATTTCTCTATCATCTGCTTTGGTAAATATAGATTTGGGTTGGATTGTTCCCTTATTCAATTATAAGCACTTTACAGAGAGAGCCCAAGTCTTCCATTTCATTTCCACTCCCCACAGTACATGGTAAACTATGTCCATGTTACACTCAGAAGACAGGCCATGCCCAAACTTAAAAACCAAGTCTGCATTACACAGAAGCCACAGAAACTAAAGTTATCAAGAGATCTCCCAAGTCTGGACAGAAAACAATATTGAAATAGAACTTTCCCCATGGATCTCATCAACTCACTTGGGGCACCAAGGGATCACCTGAGGCGATGTGAATTAACTCTTAGTTAATGGAATTTTTGACCAACCAGAACTCCTGTTGCCTTACCATTCAAGATAGCAAAGCTTTCATTGTAATAGTGGCATTCATAACAAGACAAGTTAGCCCATATTGTCAGCTCCATAAATAATTGGGTCCCAGAAGGACTGGCAGAGAGCTTTGGTGATATATAGCTACCAAGTACACTGACAAATTGTGATCAGGCTGCCTTTGTTCGAAAAGCAGCCCGTCTCAATATAAACTCAGAATGGCAGGGGAATTGTGCAGCATAAAGCAGTCCGATAAATGAAGCTCCCATCTGTCACAGGGAGTTCCACCCCAGGACAGAGGTCACTGGATAATAATAATAATGATGAGAGCAATAATGTGAATAATGACATCATCATAATAATAGGTGAACGAGCTGTAAAGAGTACAAGGGGTGCCTATTGTCAACTCAGTGGCACTGAAGGGGAACTTTGACTGTCTTCCCAGAAGATGGGCAAATCAAATTCAAATGGCTATTGTTCTCAACAGGGGCAGAATCAGTCATAGGATTTTCAGTGCCATTGGCATCCTGTGACACAAGGCAGCTGGGTGACAGAAAGAATCTGTCAAAAATCACTAGTGTGCTTGACCCAGTACTGGGAGGTGCAGTGAGAAAATGCCCTGGTTCATAGTAATACTAACAAAATAAGAATGTCTTAAACCCCCTATGTGCATTAATACTTATGCCTTAAACCCCCTATGGACATTAATATTCTCTAACTATCCAGTGCACTGAAGGAACAATAAAAGACTAGCCATTTCTATTGACTGATAACTTCACCTGGTAGAACTTGTGGAATTTTTCATTCCTTCTCCATTTTGTTCTCAGAAGTGAGGGGGTGAATTAAATTTGTGAAACACCTGCTACGTATACCCTCTTGTTTTACATAATCTATGGAGTTGGCAGTATTGACCCATTTTAGGGGTGAGAAACTGGGAGAATTAATAACTTTCCCAAGGATATGTGATAGCAACTGGCCAAGTTAGAATTCACATCCAGATCCAACTCCCTCCAAAGTTCATACTCTGTAGTAAGTAGGCTGGATAATGGTCTCCTGAAAATGTACATTGTCTGAATCGCCCGCACTGTGAATATGCTACATGATAAAAGGACCTTGCAGATATAATTAAGGATCACAAAATAGAGAGAATACCATGGATTATCCCGGTGGGCTCATTATCACAGGAGTCCTTTTAAGAGAGAGGCAGAGGGTGATTCTTGGAAGAGGCAAAATTGTGGCAGAAGCATGGGTGAGAGTGAGGCGGCAAGAGGCAAAGAATGCCCATATCACTTAGAAGTTGAAGAACCAAGGAAGAGATTCTCCCTTGGAAACTCCAGAAGGAAAGAGCCCTGGTGACACGTCAGTTTTGTTTTTTGTTTGTTTTGTTTTTATATTTATTTATTTATTTTGAGAGAGAACAAACAGGAGAAGGACATAGAAAGAGGGACACAGAATCACAAGTAGGGTCCCCGCTGTCAGCAATGAGCCCTAGGCAGGGCTCAAACCCACCAACTGTGAGATGATGACCTGAGGTGAAATCAAGAGCCTGACAGGTAACTGAGCCAGTCAGGCGCCCCCCGCTGGTGACACTTTGAATTGAATTCCCTAAAGACACTTTGGACTTCTAACCTCCAGAAATGAAACAGAATTCATTTGTGTTATTTAAATCCACTAAGCCTGTGAAGATTTGTTATAGCAGCAGGAGAAAAGGAATACCCCAAGTAGCAATGCCTTTTTAATAAATGACTGGGCAAATGGACTGCTCTTGCATTAAGACACAGAAGTCATCTCTATCTTTTTTCTTTTTTTGAAAGTTTATTTATTTTGAGAGACAGTGAATGAGTGGGGGAGAGGCAGAGAGAGAGAATCCCAAGCAGACTCTTTATTGTATAGACCAACAAGGGTTGAACTCACCAACCATGAGATGATGACCTGAGCTGAAGTCTGACGCTTAACTGACTGAGCCACCCAGGCACCCCCATCTTCAGTTAACTAATAGCATATAGCTGGGTGGGTGGGCCACTAATAAGCTATTTCCTCACAAAAGTAGAGGGAAAGAGATGAGGTCCTAATGGATCCCGTTGATTTCTTGGTCTATGGAATCTGAGTCACCCTCCTGGGAGTGTCAGCAGTTTCGTAAATCATGGACAGCACATAACTCTAATGAATGGAGGAGAGAAATAAAAATAAATAAATAAATAAATAAATAAATAAATAACTTCAGAGAAAGGAAACTTTCTAGACTTGCCCTTTTTTAGACTAAGCTTGTTGTACTTTGTAACTCAAAGAAAATGAGGAAGGGCGAGAACAAAGCACCTGGGGTTCCTGAGTAGTTTACCTAATTAAAGTTATCAGACAGCTGGAATGTGCACGCCATGTTTCTGAATCTCCCGCCACCTACAGCATGGAGCTTTAGCCCTCAGACTCATGTTTGTAGCAAAAGTACACTCCACGCTAGTGACGAAGTTTAGACGGCTCCCACAAGCCCACACACAAATGCCAGCCACTGCCACCGCCAGTGTAGTCACTGTCATTTAAATATTTTTTTTCCAAATTAAAAATATTTAATGAGATGTTTACGTCACACCCATTTGGGGAAACTAAGCTTTTATTTTAAGTATGAATAATACAGCTGCGTGGGTTTTAAAAATCTCCTAATTTCAATGTGAATACAGCACAGCTGCCTTGATGAGTGATCACAGAAGGGTGGCGGTGCCATTGGTTCAAAGTTGGAATATGTAATGACGTCTTATCATCAATGGCTCCTTTTTAAAAATAAACGCTAATCTGCCAGCACTGCATTGGTCCACAAAGGTGTCGGTCAACTGTGGCTCATATATAAGCCAGGCAAAGCAAAGCATGTGCGAAATGTGAAGTGTTGAATATATATGTGGATATATTTGGTTCTTTTAAAAGCACAGTGGTCATCCTTCCTCATATGGCTTTGTAAGAATCGGCTTCGTTAGCATCAGCTGCACAAGTTACTCTTGCATGATGTAAAGCTCCCATCATCTGACATTTTGTTCTAAAAACTATTTTCAAAATGTCAGCAAGTCTCCAGACTTCAACTCACTGGTTAAGGCCTACTCAAAATCTGCTACTAGCAACCACTTCGTGGTCGGTGTGGGTTTTTTTCCCCCCTCAGTGAATATTCATACAGGAAAGAGTTCACTGTTAAGACACCAAATGAAGTGATTTTTTTTTCCTTCCTTTTAATCCCACAACATATAAGATACTGATTTCTAGCTCCAGAAAATATTCACAAAGGCAAATCAGACTGAATGAAATTATAACGGAGGAGATAAAATATGGGCATTCCAACAAATGGCAGTAAAGCATATAAAAACCATTAATGATTTCCCACTACTGCTAATTTTGAATTCTAGGTAAAAGCAAACACAATTAGGAAAATCCATAAATTGTGTTTCTGTTTGCACGTTATTGCCAAGCAAATCATTTTAGAGCCATTGTCTCAATTACCCACATCCATGTCATATCTGAGCCTCATGATATTCATCAGGAAATAAAAGTTCATTCAATGCCTATAAGCACCACAGGACTATACTAATTTGGATTTCCCTAATTCACAATTTGAGGCTAGTTGATACAGGTAACAAAGTTTACAATGACAGCAAGCAAACTGATAAAATGGACCATGCTTAAGGGAATAAGTTTCTGGGCTTCTGCCTCTTACACTTGAAATCACACATTGCTGCAGTGTGGGCCACTTAGGTTTGCTAGCTTAAAAGTACGGAGAAGAGTTAAGAACAGGACACTCAGAAAGTGTCAGGACATTAAGTAAAATTGAGCAAAAGGTCCTCAAAATGGTGGGTGACTAGTCCTAATGACTTGAACGCAACACACACAGAAAAGGAGGAAGGGCCATTTTCGTAGCCTAACAGTGAGGGTACACATAGATAGGGCTAGGTGTCTGGGCAGGAGTGACAGCTTAATGAGCAAGGGGGCAAGAGTCCTCCCCCAAAAAGGCCCTACCAAGCTTAGAATGCATGGAAAAAAATCTTTTAGAAACACATGTATCTATACACCCACAGCAACATTCTCACACGGTTTTCAGTGCTTTTATACTAAGTCTGCTCATGGAGTTCAAATGTGCTAGTATATAAGGAACTAACTGTAGGCAGTGTTAACATTGCTTCATTTTTTTCCCCCCAGTTTGCCACTTCATGAAGATATTTTAACTACTTGTCATTGATCATGATTACACACAAGTGAGTACTCCTCATTAAAAACCTGGCACTAATACACAAATAATTATTGACACAATTAAGCTTTGACACCGTGCCCGTCAAATTCCTTTTGTCCTCACTATGCATCAGTCCCACACTATTCTTTTTTAAAAAGAAGAAAATTATCTGTTTTAATCAGAGCTAAACTCTCTCAAGTTTGTTCACAGTATAAATATAAGGAAATGCTGAATTACTAAAAATAGCCAGTGCTCTATCCAGTATATTATTAGCATTCATAAAGGGGAAATGAAAAAGCAATGTTCAGACAATGAAGGACAGACATCTAACACAATAAAAAAGAGTAATTCAGTATGAGAGTCCCCAAATAAGAGAAGTCTGTCATTGCCAATGACTGCAAAGGCAGTGTGGTGACGGTTATTTAAACAGGCTATATGACTGTATGAACGTATAACCGAATATATTATCCACAACCTGTTTAATTTAATTTCCCAACTTCTTAAAGTTGACAGAGTTACATGTTTGCTAATATAGTCAGTGCATAATTACTCTGGTCAGTATGAATATTTAACAAGTGTTGCAAAAGAATGATAACCATTCTTCTTTCTAAAATAAAAAAAAAATGGTGAAAAAATTGTAAAGCCCTACACAATCATTCCCATCAAGAAACATAATACCATCTCCTCTCTTCCAAATATTGTTTAGGCCACATCTGCTTCGAGAGAGCTTGAAATATTATCATAGAAATGTTTGGATAATTAGCAATTAATTTCCGTTGACTGATATACAATAAAAATAGAGCTGTGTATGCATGAAGCAAATCGCAGCGTGTGGTTTCCCTTCCCTCCTGATCATATTTCCACATGGGAAGAATCTGGTAGATACAAATTCTAAAGCCAGTCTGAGTCAACCGAATGGAAAAAATCTACCAACTACATTACACTGAAACTGAAGGAGGCAGAAAACAAAATAGATGTCCCAATATAAATATGGAAGAGGGTACTGCTGCCAAGCTCTACACCCCAGTCCTGCCCTGATGCACTCTGCAATCCACCTGGTTTTAATGGCAGGCAGAGAATAAAGCTTGAACGCTGATTTAAGTGTTTGTCTTTATTCTGCATTAAGCCATTGATAACAAGCATTTTAAAAGAATCCCTATTGCCCATATGTATACTGATCCCATCTGGTGTCACTCTGCCCTTCAGTCACCTGATACCTAAAGAATCAGAGGGCGCCTGGCTGACAAATCAGAAGGCAGAGCCAGAGACACTCACTGTGATTTACAAGCGCCCAACAGCAGTTCTGTCAGCACGCATACCACATACCCCACGCTATGTAAGATTCCATAAAAAGGGATTTTTTTTTTTTATTACAAAGCTCCTTAATATTCTCCAATTAATACTATCTGGCATTTATGTCTCAGGCAAAATCTGAGTATTTATTAATATGAAATATTTAGTGCCAGCTTCTAAGAACATACAACTACCTGAGGTAACCATGGTGGTGAGGGGCAGGTATTAGCTATGGAGTGAAGACGGCAAATAAAGAATGAATTAAGAGTAATCAGATATTGTGTAAAGTAGTGTGTGTCAAATGTCAAAGCAGCATTGGAATTAGCATTGTATTCAATTTAGAATTTTGCCACTTTTTAGCTGAGAAACTTGGGGCAAGCCATTCAACCTTTATGAAAATAAATCTCATCACCTGCGAAAAAGAGTGAAATCCTTTTTATGATGTTAGTGTGGTAATGAAATGTAAAAATGTATGTTAAAGTGACAAGCATCTTTCTTTCTAACCAATAATAAAGCTGTGCAGAACCAAGTGTCATGAAAGCAATTAATGGCATTTCCGAGATCATCACAATCTCTGGTTTTGACTTTTCAGTCTTATTTACATTTCTCTCATCCTGAATCTTTTTTTTTTCATATCTGTATCTTCTGTTGTGTACGTTCAATATGTCAGTTTCATGAAATCTTTTATAGTTTATGTAAAGGATAGACAAATTGTACATAAAGAATTACATTGGGCATTGTAATAAAGTTTTCTGTATGACAAAATAATTTACTAACATTAGCTGGTGATTGACTTCACTCAGGGAAAAGTGTTTCTCATATAAAACTATATATGTCAGAAAGCCTCCTAAAATTTATTTTACCAAGATCATTACAGATAAATAAAGAAGAGCTTATGTCCAGAAGTTTATGAATTTGTTTGAAGTTCAGTGCTTTATGCCCTAAACTCTTTTTGACATTTGGTTATACACCCAAGATGCAAATCTATATAGCATACAATTTGAAGGTTTACAGATCACAGAAAAATAGATTTTCCTTCTTTCAAAACAACTACCATATAGGAAAACTATTTTAATTCTTATTGTCTTCCTCTTTGTATCGGCTGTGGAAATGTTGACACTTAAAGGTAGATCACATAAAGCAGAAGTGATAAAAGGAAAATAGATGTGCACAATAGATCACAGCAACTTGGCCATACAAGTACAGTCATAGATGAAAAAACTGAGGCTCAGCCAGGTTCAATGCCTTGACCAAAATCAGAGTTTGCAAGTGGCAGATACGATTTATAAGACATTGGTCTACTACTACCTCAAGGTTCTTGCAACCAACCAAGTTGTCCCCTACATAAACATCAAATCATTTCTGGGAAGTCGCTGAACTCCCTGTCCCTCACACCAGCCCTGGGTCACGGCGGAGCTTCATTAAGAAATGTGTTCTGAGTCAATTAAAAAAAAAAAAAAAGATTTTTTTTTCATTATCTTTCAAGTACTAGATCTTGCTCTTAGAAACACAAGATATGCCATTTTACCTACAGCCAGATGTCTCTTTGATTCTTTTTTAGGTAAACATTTCTTTGATTCTTTTCTAAATCTTTGGAAGCAAACATTAGAGATCCGAGCAGACAGTAATGAGGCTGATTCTGCTGCTGCTTCCCTATGTCTAACTTTCAAGCAACATTGGCTAAATCACTTTATAATATTACTCTTGAAGTAGTTATTTCAGAATTGATAATATAAATATTTTAAGCTATTAATATGAATAGACTTTTATTTTCTTGATTCTTAGTCTTAGAAAATGGATTAGATGAATTTTCTGGTCAGTTTGCTACCCCATCAAGAATGCAATGGCATCAAATTTTGAAATGTGAAAATGGCTGATTGGTCTTTAATGAAAGACTCTAATTTATACCAGTTTCTTTGAAAACACATGACTAGTTTCTGTTAATAGCCTAAATGATCACAGTTCCACCAATTAAACTTAACAAGCCAGTAGTCATTACAGCTCATATCAAGAAACAAATATATATTACTCACAACTATAAATATGGACTCAGGAAAAGTGATGGAATTAATATGAATCACAATTCTTCATCTCCCTTACTCTAGATAAGTTCTAAACTAGATTAGGGTCTCTTGTATAGTCATACCGAAATCTCATGGCTTGAGTCAACTATCAAGCTGTAACAGTAACCAAACATCTGGGACACCTGGGGCAATTCCTAAATTTAGAACCTGCACATGTTTTATTTATTCACTAGTGTTCTTCAAGTACAGGATGTAATAGGGTTCATATCTTTTTTTTTCTGCATCGTTTTATACTTATGAATTCACTTTTTACTTATGACAAATGATACTGATCTACTTATAGTACTAGCATAAAATTTCCTTTTAAAAAGATTTTAAATAAAAAGAAATGAGTCCAATTTTAGTAAAAACACTAAGTAACATTGAAAAGGAGGGGAGGAGATGGGGTACCTGGGTGGCTCGGTTGGTTAAGCGTCCGACTTCAGCTCAGGTCATGATTTTGTGGTTCGTGAGTTCAAGGCCCACATCGGGCTCTCTGCTGACTGCTCAGAGCCAGGAGTCTGCTTCGGATTCTGTATCCCCTATCTGCCTCTATTCCACGGTGTGCTCGCTCTCTCTCTCTCTCTCTCTCTCTTTCTCAAAAATAAACAAAAAAATAAAAAGAAATAAAAAAAAAGAAAAGGGTGAAGGAGAGATCAAAGAAAATAGAGGAGGTCTGTTGGTGCTATAGACTGAATTGTGTTCCTCTCCCCAAATTCATATGTTAAAGTCCCAATCTCCAATGCGATGGTATTTGGGGGCAAACCTTTAAGAGGTAATTAGGGTTAGATGAGATCATGAGGGTAGCACCCTCATGATGGAATGGGTGGCTTTATAAGTAGAGGAAGAGAAAGATCCTTTTTGTCTACTATATGTGGGCACAAGTGAGAAGGTGGGAAGGCAGAAAGAGGACCCTCACCAAGAGCCAAATAACCTAGCACCTTGATCTTGCATTTTCCAGCCTCCAAAACTGTCAGAAGTATTTGCTGTTTAACCTACTCCATCTGTAGTATTTTGTCATAGCAGCCTGACAAGACTAATACAGTCATAGAATTTAGAGAAATATATAGACTAGAAACACAACCAGCACTCTGGGATGAAGGACACAATATGAGGAAGAGAATTGCCCACCATGAGGCTGGGATGAGCCACAAATTCAAATGAAATCAAATAGAAGGACTCCCCGAGGCTGCACTGAGCATGTACCACTTTTGGCCATCTTAGTAACAGGACCTATCCCCTTTACAATGTGAAAAAAATAACATAGGAAGGAAGAAAAATAGAAGTGGCACAACATTCTATCTTAATTAGCTCCATCCCAAAGGTAGGTCTGGAGAAATCTGGACAGGTATAAGCAAAAACAAAAGCAAAACAATGAGCAAAAGATTTAACATGGCTACATTCCCAAGAGTTTCTGAACCATCGTGTTCCCGTTATTTCATCCACTGGTTTATTCACAACCAGTACCAAGAAACCAACCTAGTGACACTTCTATTGCTTTTCATCCATTCTATTAGTGTCAATACCTAGGAGGGAATTGGGGCTCGCTCTCCTGAGGACCGAGGCTGCGGACTGGAGCAATGACAGCAGTGTGTTGATTAGTTCAACCAGAAAGAGACCACAGTGAGGAGGAATGAGATAAACCACACGTCAAATAATAAAAGCTCAGTTGGATTGATACGCAGATATGGGAAATATTTAAAGCAATACCTTAAGGGACTAAATTTAGAAAATATTGGTTTAATGGCAAGCTTTTAAAACATAAAATATAATAAATACATTTAAAAGTTAATCACCTTCTTTCATCAAATATAGAGGTCAGAAGTTGTCCATATTTGTGTAATATATTAATAAGTGGGGTGGGACATGAAGTTGGAAGCTACTTTGTAACCTGTCTCATTAAAAATTGAAAATCCGTGGGGCACCTAGCTAACTCAATTGATAGAGCATGCTACTCTTGATCTCAGGGTTGTAAGTTTGAGCCCCACATTAGGTGTAGAGATTACTTAAAAATATTTTTTTTAAAAAGGAAAATCATTATGTACTAACATAATACTAGAAATAAAATTAATTTTTCCTTTTTTTACTTTATGCTTTATACTACTCTCAATGAACCAGGATAAATAACCAAGTTCATTATATACTTCTGTAAGAACTGTGAAAATACATGCCATTTGTTTATCTTTTAAGAACCAAGGATATAAGGATTTACCTAACAGAAGGAAAGAAGGAAGGAAGGAAGGAAGGAAGGAAGGAAGGAAGGAAGGAAGGAATGGAGGAAGGAAAGAAGGAAGGAAGGCAGGCAGAAAACTTTGATACATAAGACAGAATGAAATTTTCTATTTATTGGCAAACATTTGTTCTCAGTGGACCTATAACTCTATGCCACATTTAAGGAAGTCTGTTAATAGCTTAAAAGTGTATGAGGGTTCTACTCACTTAAAGGTGAAGTGTAGTACTTAAATTATTTGATGAAATAAATTCATATATTGTTCCTGTTTTGAAAGTGTTACAAAACCAGGATCAGTTGTGACAGTCATAGAATGAGATTAATAAATAACAACAATAATAAAAACCAAGCTCTAAACCCCAGAAAACCAATTTTGAAACAATTACACACAACTATTATGGGGTGCCTCTAAACAGTTTTTGCTAAATTCCCTCAGCACAGCTCTGATGACAATAATGTGCACTGTGTATGCAATTCACTGCACACACTTGAAAATGTACTCTGCTGTATTTTGTATTAATGAATAAAGCTACCAGCTTAATATACCATCGTTAACAATAGAATCGTTCACAAGTGTGAGGGTACAATAATGTTTTTCCTTTGTGACTTCACATCCAGGAGAGAGGTAATTTTTTGTGTGGGTGTTTTAAAGTCATTACTGAGGCCTCTGTGGCTACTGGAGTTACACCATTATGCTTAAATTCAAGCTACCAAAAGCCTAGAATCGGGAGGGGAAATATGTACTTAGAAGATAGTACTTTCTATACCCAAGATGGTAATGGTCCTTGGCAATGAAGTCTGTGTTTGGCTACTAAAACAGTAAGAAAGGGGGTCAGAGACAGGTGAATAATGGTAGGTCTCTAACGTCTAAGTCAAAGAAATACTCAGCCTCAGTCAGGTCAGGCTCAGAATCTAATTCTGCTTTGACAGGCATTTTGTAAACTCTCCACTTGCTGAATGAAATCAACATTCGCAACAGAGTCCTCAGAAAAATAAAACAAGTAGAATGTAACAAGTGTAAGTTGTAAAATATCTACTGCTAATAATGAATGCTAGGAACAGTCACCTAGTTAGAGAAGGCATTCACCTTCACTAATTTTTATCATTTCTCCTTTCAATGTTTCATTGGATTTTGTACACATATGCCAAAAAAATCAAAATTCATTAGAAAAAGTGATGTCACCAAGATAATAGTTAGTGAAAAAGTTGTCCAATATCTGTCTATTAATGAGTCTTTGACCACATCAACTGACAGTTTCTTTTTAAGTTTCATATTAAAATGTTTCTGCTGTTAAAGCAATTATTTTTTTCCAAATCAATAACCATTTCTTCTCTTGACTTTCAAGAATCCCAGCTTTGCTGTTATTGTTTATTTTCAAACATGTTATTTAAAATAGCAAAGTTGTCACTATATTTTGTTAAATAGCACTATTATATTTGATAACTATTCGATGGATAAATATTCTGCAAACCACATTTCTGTAGAGGATCATGGCTTTCTATCTCTATGGTCTTGTAGTAAACATCCCTCAGAGGTTTGGAAGCTCTCAAATGGATATCACAATTTAAAACTTCTGAAATTAAAAAAGCAAAAAAAAAAGATCTTTGGTTTTAATCAAGTCTTAACTTTTACTGGTTTTGTGGCTTTGGGAAAATACCTAATTTCTGGGCCTTCATTTCTCTTTCTGGAAAATGTGAATAATAGCATGGCTTCCACTGATTATTAGGGGAATTAAATGAAACAACCTATATGTTGAGACTACGGGGGGGGGGGGGAGGAAGGTCTTTTGGAGGTGACAGGGAAGATAAAACTGAAGTCCTGCAAACCAAATACAACAGAAAAGCTGAAGTGGCTAGCCAGCCAGGTTTATTTTTTGTTTTTATCTCCTTTGTTTTTCCATTTGAGTGCCTTTAAACAATGCACCCACCTTCAAGTTTACACAATCCCTTGCATTTGCAATAAATAATAGTTGGCAGGCTTACCATAATTCTGTCTGCCTTGCCTCCACAGGTATTTGAGTTTCAACTTTGGGCAGCAAGTCCTGCTTGAAAGGATCAGGATTCTCATCCCTTCTCTTCTATGGAGTGGTCAGATATGATTACCAGGTATACATAGGCTAAGCTGCCAGGTAACAAGAGTGAGCACCACCTTTCTGCAAACAAATCCCATGCAGCATACCTCAGTCAGAAGGCACCCCTGGCAGAGCTGGGCAGGGCTGTGTGGCATGGCTCCCTGGATCACAACAGCAGGAGACAGACAAGGATGCATGTGTTTGCCTCAGCTCTGACCTTCAAGTCCTTCGCCCTCCCTTGTTACCTTAGCCATTCACTGTCTTCAGACTTTATGTTCTCTCTCTCATCCTTCCTTTTCCTTCCTTCTTTCCTGGCCAGTGCTCAGCTTACCCACTTGGGGCTGTGCTGTGTATCTGCCTCCTGAACCACATGATTCTCTGATGACTATCTCTCCCTAATGCTGAATCCCTCTCTTCCCTGCATTTCAATCTGCTAGAATTGCCAAGTTCATGCCAGTGCTTTGCTAAAGGTTTCACACTCAGTGTCCTAGGAGAGCTTCCAGACTGTTTCCACTGAAGTTACCCTAGGCAAAGGAATGAACATATACCCCTGGGGGACCTGAGGGCTTAGCCCAAAGCAGCCCAAAGCAAGCCTAAAAGAGCTTTAAAGTATTATGTTTTGTTTTAAAAATTCATGTGAATTTTATATTCTGTTCCATAAATATCTCCATATTTGTGTTACTATTAAAATAATACATCTCCCCAATTTGTTGAGTAAAACTGATGCTCCTGGAAGATGTGTCATGTTAATCCTATGATATTTTGTACATATTGTTATAGCATCATCTACCCTCTAGAGATTTACATATCCAAGTATGGGTGCACTTCTTCAGTCTTGGTATTTCTTTCCACATGAAGGGTGATCTATTAACATAATTTCCCTGGCAACTCTGAGTATACCTCCCTCCCCCAGTATCTTCCAACGGGAGGCCAGAAGATTTAGTCTGCTTGGTAAATTTGAAAGGAAGAACTACTCAGCCATCACCCAGTCCCTTTCTCTCTCTTCTACTCACTGTCTGTCTCTCTCCTTCCCTCCCTCCTTCTCCTCCTCTCCCTTTCCCCCTCCATAGGAAGCTTCTCACAAGATACACAATGCTACTTTGTTTCTCTAGATTTTTTTTTTTTTTTTTTTTTTTTTTTTAGCGTTTACTTATTTTTTGAGAGACAGAGCGCAAGTGGGAGAGGGGCAGAGAGAGAAGGAGTCACAGAATCTGAAGTAGGCTCCAGGATCTGAGCTGTCAGCACAGATCCCAACGTGGAGCTCGAACTCATGAACTATGATATCATGACCTGAGCCGAAGTTGGACACAACCAACTGAGCCACCCAGGCACTCCTAGATCATGTTTGAAAGGACCTGTCCAAACTCTACGTATGATGATAAAGGTCAGAACAGGGCTTACCTTCAGGAGGGAACCTTCTGGGATGCTGGGCAGTTGCTATATCTAGGTGGTGGCTACACATGTACATACACATCCAAAATATTATCAAGCTGTAGAAGACTTTTTACTTTTTGTAAGTTGTATAACACTGCAAAATTTAAAATTGCAGTAACAACAACAAAAACCTAATTTTTTTAAAAACGAGGGGTTTGATGGGGCGCCAGGGTGGCCCAGCCAGTTAAGCATCCGATTCTGGCTCAGGTCATGATCTCACGGTTCATGAGCTGGAGCCCCACATCAGATTCTGTGCTGACAGCTCAGAGCCTGGAGTCCATTTCAGATTCTGTCTCCCTCTTTCTCTGCCCCTCCCCTCTACCCCTGTCTCTCTCTCAAAAATAAATAAACATTTAAAAAAATTTTTAAAAAGGGGGGGGGGGTTGGTACTTCTTCTCCCTGAGGCATTTTTATGAAATTCCAAATTCTGTCTATGTCTAGCAGAGCATGTTTTTCCATTTCTGTTTTCTAATATCAGTTTTATCAGTAAAGAGGGTATTATTTTGATCTAATATTCTCTACCTTTTTATTTGTCTGTTGATTCAGAACTCTGAAATACTGTTAATCAGTGCTACTCTAAAGGGTTTCAGTAACTAGGATGGAGATCCCTTAAGGAAAGAGCTGGCTGGCCCGTACCCTTCCCTATAGTGCAGGGTATGTGAGTTTGTGGCCTAGGACTCACAGTGGTATCTGAGACAAAGCCCAAGTCAGAGCTATATGCTCTGTCATAGGTGCTAGGACACAGGCTCTCAATAAGGACTGTCACCACCAGATAGGTAGGAATTCGATTACCCCACTCTAAAGTCAGGAAAACAATTAGCCCAAACACAGCTTAGCATGTAGTAGGTATTTCAAGAAGTGTCATTCTCTTCACCTTCTAATCCTTGATTTGAGCTTTTGTATCCCTACGGAAAATAAGTAACCAATGTATTATATAAAAACTACATTTTCAAGAAAAAATAAAAATATCTGCAACATGGTAAGAGAATTTCTAGATATCTAACCCTTCATCAATGTTTTAACCTAACCACACTGAGATATTGCTAAGCCAGGAAGCATTTTGTTCTATGCCATTTTCACAGAGAATATCAACAG
The DNA here is from genome assembly GCF_023721935.1 of Panthera uncia. Lineage (NCBI taxonomy): Eukaryota > Metazoa > Chordata > Mammalia > Carnivora > Felidae > Panthera > Panthera uncia. Next base: position 96,203,683 of record NW_026057577.1, read on the forward strand.
AAATTTGGTGACAGCCTACAAAACTACATGCAGACATGGTCAGAGTTCAAGTTATGCTTAATTACGGGCTGTCAGTTACCAAGTGGGAAGTTCAAAATGCAACAGTTAACCAACATACGTGCTAACCTATTCCACAAGAAGAAAAACATTTTTTAAACAGCATTTAACATTTGCTACAAAGCCCTGGAAAGAAGCCAGAGGAAAATAAACAATTAAAAGATCGTTTCAAGTGACAAATCTACTTGTCTGAGCAAATAAAAGGATGGGACTAGCATTTGGAATGTGTGGGTATCCCAAGGAAAGTGGTGATAAACACTCACCACAGAATTTGCTGAATCACTGTCACTATGTGGTGGGAGACAAACAGGGCTGGGTGGTCCCACCCAGCTAACCCAGGCTGTGCTGACAGGATGCAGGCAGAACTTTTCAGATTGGAAACAGAGATTGAAACTGCCAATGACATTTGGCTGAGAGCATAACCTTGGAAGCCATATTGCCCTGGGGTCACACGGGACCTTGTGAATGATCCAACCGCTCTGTGCCTCAGTTACCTCATCCACAAATTAAGAATCATCCCAGTACCTACCTCATGCTGTTGTGAGCATTACATGGCTTAATAAATGTAAATGCACTTAGAACTAGGCCTGACACATAGTCATCACCATCTGTGTTAGCTACTATTATTTTTGTCTGCCCAAACTAAGATGTTTAGGAAATCTCTTCATTAGTAGCACCATCTGCAGATTATAAACACACACACATATACACATAATGATCTATATTTCTATGTCTATATAAACCCATTAAAATTCCTGTGTCTTTCTTTGCATGGCCTGACTTGTTGTACACTGGGTTCAAATAACTCAATTATTAACTGTGCCCTAGCCATCTAATTGAATCTACACTCTTTAACCTTAAAAGATAAATGCCTATACCAATATGCTATAATACACAATGAACCTTACATGTAAGAACATTCTACTAAGCTCCCAGATCCTTCCTTTTGTTTCCCATATTTCAACTAATCGTTAAATCTCAGCTCCCCAACTACCGCACAGCTATGGATTATAAATGTTGTCCAAGTTGTCCAACACTGGCCACTATGTTTTATGAACTCCAACCACATTAAAATCTGCACTGGATTATTTCATTGGTAATAAACACTAGACAACCTAGAATGAAAGGATTCTGGGAGTGTGGTCAGCTTTTCCTACCCAACTATTCTCTAAACTCTTTGTGGATAAAGAACAACATCACATACCTTTTGTGTACAGGACATGGCCTGAGCCCAGTAAGCACTGTCAGTTTATCACAAGTACCTCACAGACTTCTATATCTTGCAGACTTTCCATATTCCAAGCACCATGCTAAGTTACAGTTGTCATTTCATTTAATACTTATACTAGTATACTATTCCAATTTTACAGATAAGGAAAACAAGACTCAGGAAGTTAAAGTACAAGATCTGTGGAAAATCAAGCACAAGTCACCCTCATCCCAGAGCCTGAGGCTCAATATTCCTAACTGGTGAATTTAGAGATTCGCTTTCCCATGATTCCTCTCCCAATCAACCTCTCTGCCTTGCTCTTGCACTATCACTTAATTGGGGGTTTCATCCTATCTTGCCTGAGCTATGGTAGTAGCTCTCTAACTGTACTCTCTATATGGCTTGAACAGTTGGTGGAAAGTGGGACCCTGGAAGATATTTGGAAAGGGTCCCAGGAAAGGAGTGGAGAGCTGGGGCTACCAGTGAAGGGTTCGGTCAGCTTCCCAGACTAGGCTGTCCTGGCCTGGAGCGTCCTCTCTCAATATTCCATCATTCCACACACATTTCCCTAAAGTCTCCTGTGTTCCAGCCACTTCACCAGGTTCTGGGGGCAATGAGATCAACAAGGCACAGTTGCAGCCCTAGCAAAACTAATCAAAATGAGGGAGAAAAGAACAAAACTTCTGAAAAATGAGTACCTAGGGGAAGGAATGCCTATTCTAGCAAGTTAGGGAAAGTTGTGTGACTTTAAAAATATGTACTAGCCCAGGGTCTAAAATGACAGATCAGGACTATCAGGCTTGATAAATAACAGCATTTCTGAAGAACAAAACTAGTCTTACAAAGGCAAGAGAATATAAGCCAAGGGCACAAGGTGTAGGTTTCATTTAGGCAATGTTTAGTTAGTAGCTACCATGTAGCAGGTAGCACATATGACCCTAAAAATACAAAGATGAATTTGACATAGTCTCTGCCCTTGGCAAGAGTGCATCATCCAGGTGGCTAGATGAACATGCAACACACAGACTGAATAATTACAATGCAAGGTGATGAGTGCCATAAAAGTGAATGGGAAAAACAGGTACAAAAGTACAAAGCACAGAGCAGCCAATCTCGGCTGGAGGAATTAACAAAGACACAGATGTGATATCTGTGAACAGGATCTTGGTGTCAACTTTCCAGGTGATAGAATGAGGAGTGGCATTTCCTAGAAATGGTAGACTAGACAAGTGGTTCTCAAAATATGGTCCACAAGCCAGAAATATCAATGTCACCTGTGAACTTGTTAGAAGTATACACTTTTGAGCAGCCCCATCATCACATCTCCTGACTCAGATAGTCTGATTTTGGGGTCCAGCAGTCTGTATTTAATAAGCATTCCAGGAAATCTGTGATGCACACTCAAGTCTAAGACTCTTCTGGGCCAAAACATAAAGAAGCAAGAGATGAAAAGGAAACGGCAAGAAATAACCGTCTATAGTAAACTGGGGCCAGTTCACAGTGAACCTTGTAAGTCGTTCTGGGAAATATCATTCTTAACCTAATCAGAGTCCCCCTTTTCTTATTAAAGATGTCACATGTCAAGGTTTTGCCTAGGTTCTTTTCATTCACGCTTCAAAGTAACTCCTTATACTAGTGCTACGTTTTTGCTCATTTAACATATACGACCTTGGAGGCACAGGAAGGCCATGGAATTTGTTCCAGATTGCGAAAGTAATGTTTACTTAGCATCATACACTGCAGACTTCAGTATTTGCTGCTTTGCTAAAATGCCTTCTCTGGAGAAAGGGCCTGTGCATTGGGTCTCAGGTGAGGGAACTAAGATGCTAGAGTGTTTGAAGTAGATCCATGGTCCTATTAGTGTTTTAGGAAGCTCCTCCAGAAGGATCCTGGATAGCTTAAGTATTTTGATGACAAGGTCAATTGCCAAAGGGGCTCCTCATGGAGGAGTTTAGGATACACCATTGCTTTGTTGTATAAAAAAAACAGCAAAAATGAATATTTTAATGTGTTCACACCATCCAATATTTTATAGCATTAATGCAAGTGAATGCGAGTGGCTCGGAGACCAGAAGCTCATTACAGTAATTATTCATTAGTGGCTTTTTCTTTTTCCTTTTTTTCTTTCTTTTTTCTTAAACTTGGACTCTAAAGGCAGGCCTTTCTTTTTCAAGATCATTCCTTTTCAACCCATTTAATGCTTCCTTGTAGGGTCACAATGTTAATTTTAAGGTTATGTTTTAATGGCTTTCTAAATGACACTTTCATTGTAGTAAAATGAATGCATCAAGTCACTTTTGCCGGTAGAGATGTACTATCAACTCATAGAAGGGTATGAACATTTCTAAACTATTAATTTGAAAATGTATTAATAACCTGCATATTTAAAGAAACAGAATAAAAGCAGTGCTGTTTTCACTAGAGCTATTTAGTATAGGGAAAGGTGCATACAAATTGCTTTTTGAATCCCCTATAGACGATTGCTTTTACTCATTTTGAAAACCCCTAATTCTCATTGAGAGCTTAGTTTTTAAAAGGGACCTTTCATTCATATAGAAGGTATAAATTTGGGAAATATTTCCGCTTCTGCTAAACTAACCAAGTTCTTATTCTCAGCCTGAATCAAAATTATGAACCTTATTTGGACAAAAATGCCTTCCTGGTAGCTCCATGTCACCCTGCTTGGGAAGCTTCAGGCCATAGGGCAGTTTTCAATTAAATGTTAAGGCAGGTAAAGAAAATCCACCTGTGAGTTCATTGCTCTATCTAGTGAATTTATGGTTCCACTATAAATGCACTGATTTAGAGATTATAAAAATAACTACGCATGAAAATGTAAATTCAAATATTAATACACCATTCTGGGCCATACCCATTCACAGAAGTTGATCTTACACAATTACCTTAGTACGTTAGAAACTCCATGGAGACTTAGCTGCCTAAAACTTTCCTTCACCACACAACTGAAATTTAAAGTAACAATCTTTAGGGTTTTCCTTAATGCACTGGTTAAGGTTAAATAATATAGATATGTTTTAGCTTAGAAATTAAACCAAAAATATTATAATTTGCAAAGCATTCAAAGCAGTTCCATAAGGTAACATCATTACCATTTAATTTGGTTTTATTATTAATTATTAGGCCATCAGCATTCTTACTCTTAGGAATAAACGAGTTTCCTTTTGTTATTTTCTAGTTTATAACTCTTCTATCTTTAGTTGATAAAGAGGAATTAGCACTTGGGACAATATATACACTGTGTGTTTTTCTAATTTTATTTTTTTAAAGATTGTATTTTTAAGTAATCTCTACACTCAGTGTGGGGCTTGAACTCCCAACCTTGAGATCAAGAGTCACATGCTCTATGCACTGAGCTAGCCAGGCACCCCTCTAATTCTATTTATATAACTTAACATAAAGATAAAATTAATATCAATTAATAACAAAGAGAGGGAGGAAATAATAATAGGGCACGTTGAGGGAAATATGTGAAAATAGAGAGGACACCCTAACCATTTGCCAAGAAATGGAGAAACATTTGGAATTTGGAGACGGAAGATGTAGGATACATTTTTGCCAGCTGGTAGAGACACCTCCTTCTTCCCCAATGGCTGTGGCCCTGAAATACGCCCGATCATCTATTTATATTGCTCCTCTCCCCAAACCCACGCTCATATCCTCATATCTATGTCCTGGTTTGCCATTTTTCAGAAATGGCTCAAGTTCTATATCTGTAGAAGTTAAAATTCCCAGCTTCTCTGAATGTGCATATGATGTTTTTTGAGGCTTTATGAGGTTGCATCAGGGGCGCCGGGGTGGCTCCATCGGTTGAGCGTCTGACTTCGACTCAGGTCATGATCTCACAGCTCCTGAGTTCGAGCCCTGCATTGGGCTCTGTGCTGACAGCTCAGAGCCTGGAGCCTGCTTCAGATTCTGTGTCTCCCTCTCTCTCTGCCCCTAACCCACTCGCATTCTGTCTCTCTCTCAAAAATAAATAAACATTAAAAAAAATTATTGGGGTTGCTTCAAATCCAATGAACGATAGCACCTGATATCTTTTCTTCAAGTCATGATAAGTCTGAGACAGGAAAATTACAGGTCAGGAGAAAATACAAATTCATGAGACATGGCTTCCCTTTCTGTGTGCATACTTCTAATTAGAAACATATTCCATCCCATGCATTCTTCACGTAGTGGTTGAAAGAGAGAAATCTAGAACAAGACCACCTGATGGAACCCTGCTATATTACTTACTAGCTATGTGACCTGGGACAGCTGATTTAATCTCACCAAGCCATTTAACTTACCATAAATTGAGTCAACAAGTCCTACTTGAAGAAATGTTGCGAAGGTTAATTTAAAAGTTGTGTGTAGGGGCACCCGGGTGGCTCAGTCAGCTAAGCATATGACTCCTGATTTTGGCTTAGGTCATGATCTCGCAGTTCGTGGGTTCAAGCCCCACAGCAGGCTCCACATTGACAGCTCACAGCCTGAGGCCTGCTTGGGATTCTGTCTCCCTCTCTCTATCCTGCGCCTCGCCCCACTAGCTCTGTCCCTCTCTCGGTCTCTAAAACACATAAACATTAAAAAAAAAAAAAAAAAAAATTAAACACAGCTGTGTGTAAAGGGGCACCTCGGTGGTTCCATTGGTTAAGTTTGTAACTCTTGATTTCAGCTCAGGTCCCGATCTCACAGTTCATGGAACAGAGCCACACGTTGGGCTCTGTGCTGACAGTGCAGAACCTGTTTGGGACTCTCTATCTCTGTTCCTCCCCTGACTCTGACTGTGTTCCCTCTCTCCCTCTCCCTCTCAAATTAAATAAATAAACATAAGAAAAATAGAAGTTGTGTATAAAGGACCTAGGGCAGGGCCTAGTACACAGTTGGTACCTAACACATATTGTCTGCAAATAGTACAAAGCCAAGTTATGTATTGGATATCATAGCCATCAGTGAATATTTCCATATATATGTGTATCTATACATACCTGTGTAAATAATTATTCGATCAGTTTATGAAAAACCATTCAGAATATGGCCGCTAACTCCAAGAAAAACACAAAATACAGGGAAAAGAACTATACAAAACCATTTTGTTAAACAGACCCCATAACTAATTCTAAGCCGCCTCATAGGATCAAAGGCACAAACTCTGCTCAAACCCATTCCTTAGTGGAATGAGTAAAAGTTATACTCCTCAATTCTTCCTGGTCCAGGCCAGATTACACGGGCTCTTTGAGTTCGCAGCATGCATCCGAATTTGTGATTGCATACTTATCTTAGTGATTACTTGCTTTGTCACTAGGCTTCAAACTCGGTGAGAGCAGGGGTTATGAAATTCCTCTCCTTTTAACCCATTTTTCATTTGGCATCTCACTTTCAGATGTTCCTCCTCAAGTTAATCTACCAAGTCTCTACAGACATTCTGGAAAGATGGCTTTCATACTTTAGAGCACATCGGAATCACCCAGAGGACTTCTTTGAACACTGACTGCTGAACTCCACTCTCAGTTTCTGATTCCACTCGGTAAGAAGTTGCATTTCTATTAAGTTTCTAGGTGATGGTGTTAATTACTGTTCTAGAAACCACACCGTATATATACTTGAAGTGGTACAGCTATTTCCTTCCACTGTGAGGAAGTGCCATACAGTTTTCAAAGCACCACCAACCAGTTTTAACCAAATCCAGACACCTATGATGAGGACAAATCAGCACTATCTAATCACTCTAGCATATTCATGTTGTTTTTCACATTTGATTATCTTAGGTTCTATAGAGAATCTTAGGTACTACAAACTGTACTTGCAGCCAATGAAGATACCAGCTGTCATTTATGAAACACTGGCTATTACTAGGCATTGTGAAGGCCCCTGACACTATTGACTCCCTCATTTGCAGGTTTTCATGTACTACCACTGGATTATGAACTTTCTGGGGTAGGAGATGGGATCTTTATAACCTTCCCAACATCTAGCACGGTGATCTGTTCATAGCAGATGTTCAGGAAAGTTTTACCAAAGGAAGTAGTAAATGCCATATCATAAAAATAAAGCAATGATGCCCGTTTCTATAAGCCACACAAGAACATTATGTGGGAGGTAACCTTCCAGGAGAGATGTGAGTATTGAATGCCTATCAGGGGCAAAGTTTTATATAAAGTCATATTTTATATCAATTTTCACTTGAAATCTAGGAGGGGAAGGCAAACATATAAATAATTATATCCTAAGATGGTTATAAAATAAAACAATATAGACAAATTGCTATGGGAGTCACAACCTAATATTAGGAAGATGGACCCAGGATGGTACATCACCAAATCTCTTTCTGTCCTTATGGAAACATTTATGTTTTTTGCTTTTATTTCTTGGAATCCTAGAATTTTATTGATGAGAGGCACCCTCAAAATAAACTTTGTATTTAAAAAAATGTTTAATGTTTATTTTTGAGAGAGAGACAGAGAGACAGAGCAAGAGCGAGCACGTGAGTGGTGGAGGGGCAGAGAAAGACACTGAATCTGAAGCAGGCTCCAGGTTCTGAGCTGTCAGCACAGAGCCCGATGCAGGTGTCAAAATCATAAACTGTGAGATCACGACCTGAGCCGAAGTCGGACACTCAATCAACTGAACCACCCAGGAGGACTCAAACTTTTACCAAACCATTTGGTTTATGGATGAGCAATTTGAGGTCCTGTGAAAAGTAAAAAATCACAGATCACAAGGAGAATATTCTTAAACAAATCACGTTGCTTGAATCCTAGACCAGTGTTATTCCTAACCAGATGAAAGTGGTGGCATATGAAACTATTCTCCATACATACACTACTGGTCTAAATTATAGCAGTCCAAGAGATACAGTATTTACATCATTTAAAATTAAAATAAAATCCCTTTACTAACTCAGGGCTCAAACCAGATTTATTCAGAATAATATGATCTAACAAATCTACTTTTCTCAATAGAATTAGAAAATGCACTGCTGATATCAAAATCTCTGGAATATGGCCTAACTTGTTCTGGATATAAATATAATTTTTCTTTTTCTGTACTTTTGGCAGAATCATTTCCTTTCTGCATATACCTGCATATACCTTTATATAGAAAGCAGATTTAAACTTCATTTATCTTCCTTTAAAGAAGAAAACATTGCACAGGGAGATTATGAAATTCAATATTTTGAGAGCTTAGTTAAATAGATATACTTTTAAAATAGAATGTGAGGTATCCCATTAGGATGAGTTTTCTTATACACATACAATCCTGGATGTGTATATACCAGGGAATATAATGATAAAAAATCTAAAGGTCCATTTATTCTGGACTCATCCCTTATATGTTATATCCCTGGTTTACTGCAACTTGAAATAGTCTTTAAGATCCTGGGTCAATGAGATGAAAGAATGACCAGAATCTGGTCTGTTCATAGAAAGAATATGGTAGGACACAAAAGACGCATTAACAGCACAGTTAGCTTCTAAGAAGTGGAGGAGTAAAGGATTCTGCAGAAGATAATTATATTCTTCCTAAAGTTCACTTCTTCTCTAGATATTACTTTGCAAATCAATATAAAGTTCTGATAATTTGTTGAGAAACATTCTAGGTACAGCTCACACCTTTCTATATCCACATCAGAAAAACCATTTGAGGTCCATGAAATTCTGTATAATGAGACCCACCTTTTAGGAGGAGAGCTGGCTCTGGAAATAGGCCTATCTTGATTATCTGAGGGGGCACACAGAGTCCTTGACTTCCCCCAAATGTATTACTTTCAATTAGCTACAATGCTGACCTCCAAATCTACTTGGCTTCCTAATTCTGCCATTAGTCATCCCTTTGAGTTAGGTATTAACCATCAAAGGTCACCATTAAAGTGTATACATGCTATGCTGAAGGGGAGTGTGGGCCATTAACATCCATTTACACATTTGCCTGGATTTATTAAGCTCATGAGCTGTCACTTGAGAGCACAGCCTATAAGGAACAGAATGCACAGAACAGGTAAATCAGCCTGGGGAGGGGAAGAGTAGGGGAGAGAGGGAGGGAAGGAAAAGGACAATGCAATTAATGATATATATGCAAATACCAAATGGGGCAGCCTGAAACTTTGACCACTATAAACCCTAGCAGAAAATATTTGGGAACAAGTTGCCCAATAAAATAAATTCAGCAGGCTCAGCACATTGCTCAAGCACACGAATCTTAAAAGATTCACTTCATTGTATTTGTTACTCATAATTAGTAAGGTGAATTTATAAGTCAGGACCTTAGGACTACAAAATCAAAGAGTCTAATGCTTTACCACATTTGGATTTCAACCACAAATTTATTTATAAATTAAGGTGTGTAGAATATACCCGTTAGGTTGAATGCAAGACTATGGAAAGAAATCTGAAATCAAATAATTTAATCTTTCTGCCTCATTTTATCCATCTGAAAAAAAAAATAGCTATAGCTATTTCCTACCAATTCTCACAGGGTTGGTACAAGATTTAAATGAGCTTCACAATCTTTTTTGAGATTCTGTAGAAGCTGCTTGCAATATATCAAAGTATTTAAACTGTGTTCCCCATTGTATAAATTCAAAGTACTTGTCAGCACCCCATGAATGTTTTACTAAGGTCACCTGAAGGAAACACATTTATTCCAGGTTTCTATTTTCCACTCTAATCTATATAGAGCAAAGTTTTTGATCTTATCAGCTGTTTGATCTTGGCAGTTATAATCAAGGAGTTTCCTATAAAAAGAAAGAAAGGGCTATGCACTCATAGAGACTCAAAAACACTGCACTAAGAAACTGGAGACCTACAGTCTAGCCCCTCACTTTTCAACTGCTGGGGCCACTGAGCAGGACCCTAAGACTCCCGTCCCCAACAGATGGTGGTACGTAATCTGGCCCCTGCGTAACTCTCCCGTCTTCGCAGGTACTACTGTCCCACTCACTCACTGTGCCCTGGCCCTGCAGGCCTTCTTTCTGTTCCTCAAACACTCAAGCTACTTTCAGCTTTAGTGTCTTTGCACCTGCTATCTATACCACCTGGTGTATCCCTCTGTCAGATCTTGGCCTCACTGGCTCTTTCTTCTCATTCATGTCTCAGCTAAAAAGTCCTCTTTTCTAAAGCAATTTTCCTGACTGGCTACCCACTGCCATGTTTTATTTGTTTCATGTCACCACACCCAGGCTTTTATTGTTTCCATAATCTTCAACAGCCATCTGATATTATCTTCCTTATTCATTTATTTATTATCCGCCTCCCACTGGAAGATGGGACCATGAAAGCAGGGACCTGGTCTGCATTGCTAAAGGCGGAAAATCAAGCACTAAAAACAAAAACACAAGAAAAAGTGATCTGGGCCCAGTCATCCTTGGCAAATATTTACTGAAGAAATGAAAGAAGTATCTTGGCACTGGGAGCCACGTGACCCGGTTTTCCCTGCAGCTATCTTCCTAACTAAATCCGTGACCTTTGTCAAATCCATTAACACTAAGAGCCCGGATTCTTTATCCAAGAAATGGATACATGAAGCATATGTGCTTCTGCTCCGCCCTGCTGCACCCATGATGGGCATCTTTAGTTGATCTTGTCACTTTTCCACCAAACCATATGGGCCTCACATTCTTTGTCAACACAGCACTCCAAGCAGCCACTATTAAGACTTTGCTGATGGCATGTGAGATAAAAAGTTTTCACCAGATGATCTCCAATGATTCTTTCAGGCTCTGTACAGATATCTACGATTTAAGAAAAGGGCCAAAGAAAATCATACATTAAAGTCCCTTCCCCTTCTGTGTCTGAGTCCAAAGTCATATGTAAAAATTCTCTCAAGTCAAATCAAAAGTGCCAAAAAATTAGGGCCACACACCAGGACTTAGAAAGAGGACGGCAAGAGCTACCAATAAGAAACCTAAGTTCACAATATTACACGATGGCATGAATGTCTCAGAAAGACAACTCCCGATAACAACTAATTATGTATTTTCCTTCTCTTCTAAAGGTCTGAAAAGGCCCCATAAGAGTTTTCAATATTATGAGAAATAGTAATTTCACTTTGATGCTTTTTTCTCAATTCAAATCCCATTCTGGGATAACAGTCAGGATGACTTTGGAGTTTTACTAGGAACTGTTTACCTATCGGTCTCTACTTTCTCACCTCTCTTAAAGCAACGAGGTTCAAGCCTCATCTCTCACCAGAGCTTTACTGATTTGGGCCTTTTCTGGTCTGGCCTTCCCCCAGCCTCTCTTCCACATAGCACAAGACTGCAATTTATCAAATAAAACCCTTGCCTCTCTGACCCCATCACTTCCCAACTGAAAATGTTTTGATGTCTTCCTTTCTCTTCCATGGTGATGCCTACACTCTTTACCAACCCCCCCCCCCAAGCCCTTCCCTATGTAGGCATGCCTCAGCACTAAACTCCTTCCCCACTTGCCTCCTCACCATGCTCCAAAGCTCACTTCTCTCTGCTTGTTCAGAGAGAACCTAACCAGTCTGACTCAGCCAAAAGGACCAGACTCACAGGCTGCTTCCCCTTCAGGTCTTCTCCATCCTCCACCCCATCCTCAGGCAGAGATAGCAGTCTTGCTGTGAAATCATATTAAACTGTGTCTATGCTTATCACTTATCCCATTAACTTACAATTATATTTCATTTTCCCTCCTCCACCAGACAGAGTTCTTAGAGAACAGAAATGTTGACCATTACCTCTGTCTCCTCTGTGGCTAGCACAGTGGCCTTCCTGAAGCACATTTTTTAATTTTAGTTAATTTCTAAAATGTGACCAATTCCCTGCTTTCGAGGTTTGCCTTTCTTTGAAGTTTTTTTTTTCTTTTTTGTTGTATTCGCTGAGTATTATACACTGTTATGAATTTTAAACATATTATTTTCATGTAATAAACACAAAATTATCTACCAGGCAAATTTCTACATACTTTTAGGACATTAGCTAATTCGATCTGCATTTGGGTGAGGTACAACTAATATCCTCATTTTACAGATGAGAAAACTGAGACAAAGAGACACCAAGTAATTGGCCCAGGTGATACAGTGAAAAGGCAGTGAAGCAGGATGTGACCCAGGTGGCTCTTGGAATGGACGCATGCATTATATATAGGAATAAAGCAAGGTGGAGTCTTCAGATTACTGTACCAGGCACAACCGATGATCAGAACTAGGCAAGTCCTTGTCAGTTCTTTCTACCTCTACATTCAAAAAGCCTTTCTTAAAATACTCTATCTTCAAGACCTTCTCCAGAATAAAGAGTGAAGGATGAGAGCTCTTTGAGAAAGGCTGAAAGAAGAAAAAGCAAAATACACAGAACTCTGTACTCCCTTGCTAGGCAACATCTGCTCCCTCCCTTCCCTTTCACTTGTGATATATTGGCACATAAGCAGCATTGATACTCATGAGAAAAATTACAGTCATCAAGGTTATCTCCCCAAGAAGCAAATCTCTTTCTTTATTAATATGCTTCAGATTGTTGCAACACTACAAAGCCAAAAATAAGTTTTCTTTGATCAATAAATTGTAGGCTGAGAAAGAAAATACTAATTTTCCATTTCTTTGAGACCAAGCACTAACATATAACAGAGCTTTCCAAAAGGGTTCTCAGAAATCTGATATAGAATTATCTGAAATTACACTCGACCATTCCTACAAGATCATTCTGTTCTCTGCCACTTTAGAGAGGTGTCTTCTGGACTTGGCGGGCATTTTTTTTAAATAAATCTTTGTGTAAAGATACTTTTTTTTTTTTTATTCCAGTGTAAGCTTGGCAAAGAAAGCATAATACATTTCCAAGTCAATCCCTGAGAGAACGATTGTTGAACTCTCTCTCCCCTGTCAATTCTGGACTTCAAAACATGCCCCTTTCACCTCCAGAAGGAACTTCATTTTTAATCCAGTACAGAAGGAAATATCAAGCCTTGCCTTTCATGCAATAAAAATGTGTATAACAGCAAACAGCCTACAAAGTGGATGGATGCTATGAATAAATATGAATAGTCATGATGAAATAACAGCAACTATGTTGGAGGCACATTTAATCATATATTGAATCAGAGAAGTGGTGTCAGAGAGTAGAAAAAAGAAGTGGATGGACACTTAGTCCTAGGATTAGAGTTATAGTACTAGTTTGGCCAATCTTTGAAAACAGCCGAGCTCAGCTAGGGAAGATTTTTGTCCCCCAGGGGACATTTAGCAATGCTGGATACGTTTCTAGTGTCACAACTGGAGAACAGGGGGAGGGATGCTACTGGCATCTCAGGGGCAGAGGCCAGGGATGCTGCTAAACATCCTACAAGCCATGGGTGGCTCTCCACAATGAAGAATTATCTGGACCACTTTGGGAAAACCTGCTCTAAAATCAAATAGGATTAAATGAGTTCCAAAGATTCTATCACCTTTGTGATTCTAAGAGGTATGGTCCAAATACCAGGCCCATTCCTTTCTCATTTCCACCAGCATCACAAATTTGGGTTTTCATCATGTTTCCTTCTTTGCTTTTATGTTTAGGGTCCTTAATCTCTGTGGAGGAAAAGTCACAGAGATAAACCTAAAAAAAGCAAGACGTTAACTGATTCAGTGAATCACTCAACAGATCTTTATTGAGAACTTGCTGTGTTCGGATCATTTGGTGAGGCCCCATGATACAGTTGTGAACAACTGATGCATCACTTAACAGTATTCCTGAGTCCCAATCTACAATACCTTTAAAACAAGTTTCTGGATCCAGTGGGTTACATTTTTCAGGTTCTATAAGCTGTATATTGAATAGTGAAGGCCAATTCACTATCACACATACTTAAAATAGTTATCAAATAAGACACTGTGGTGGTAAACCTTAAATTCTTAATAATTTCAAAGATAAGAGAGTCTACTTGTTTCCACAGACACATGTTTTCATTTGGAATTAATTATAATAAAGTCTTACAAAGGCTAATTGAAAGGCCAGACTTGAGAAATAAATTTTTGAATTATAAGATATCTAAAGGAATAGTTTTGCGCTATTTTACATTCCCAAAGCATATTTTGTTAAAAAAAAAAAAAAAGCTTCTACATGTACTATCTCACATCTTTAAATCCGTCCTGAAATAAGTGTATAATACTTTTTATTTTACCCATTCCATAGGTGATAAAACTGAGGTCCAGAGACAGAGTACCCTGAACCAATGCTGCCAGACAACTGGAGTGACGGGATGCCTTAATCAGTACTAATGATTTATAGCTATGGTACGAAAGTATCGGCTCAAGCATATCTCTGTGGCCATCACAGAAATTAAACACTCACATCTCCTCCTGCAGGTCCCTACATCGCCGGCTATCTCTCTGGATCCACTACCACATTCACAAAGAGCCCTTGCTTCTTTCAGAATGCTCCCTGCCAATGACTGCACAGGCTCACTCAAGTGGGATGAGACTCCTCCAGCAGATGACTTTGCCTCAAGTACTCTGTATCAACCTGTCCCAAGCTTTCTTGGAACTGTGCAGTAGTCTGAGACTTTTTCTACTCAATCTGCCTTCCTTCTTCCCCTTCTTTCATAGGTGTCAGACCTACATTATGGTCTGAAACCTTCCCCTGCTACTCCTGCTTCCTCCCCTTTATCCTTCACAGATGTTCCCCTCAATAAATCTCCTGCATGAATAATCTCCATCTCAGCATCTGTCTCTCCAAGGATCTAAGCTAACACAGGCCTTTTCTGCTACATACATGAACAAGCATTGTCAGAAGGCTTTCTGTGTGCCATGCCATTTGTTAACTGGTTTATAAGTATGTCACTTAATTTTCAAAACAATAATAATGTATTATTATTCCAAGTTTACAAATGAATAACTTTCCTGAGTTCTCCCAGTGATTTACTGACAAGGTTGGGCTTCAATCTAAGCAGTATGACACAATAGACCCAAGTTCTCTTCACCACTGTTCCATCCCTTTTTCCCACACTTTCCCATCCCATTTATTATAGGTAAACATTACTATTAAAGCATGTTTAATTCATCCCCTAATCAAAATTCTTTTTTCAACATTGCCTGTGCTATTTTTTCTTGCACTATAATTTGTTTTCTATTTTTAAACTTATTTTTAGATTTCCAAATACATGAATGTGTTCTTATTCTAGCAGAATCAAACAATACAGAGACAAAAATACTGTTTATAACCAATTAACTACTGACCATGGCTTTCGAAAAGGTAAATTTCAACAAGAAGTTCCCTATCTGAATTATTCTTCATTCCAAGAAAGTCAGGTGCAGTGATACCTGAACTTACAGTTTGAATCCTGTGTTCAGCTGTAAATAAATGGTGGGCCATGGGTGCCTTAAATTTTAAGAGAATCAAGGGGAAATGCAGCCCTTATTAATAAAAATAAATACATATGACTGCAGGGAGGAGTCCATCTTTTAAAGGAGATAAATGTCTATGTAGGTGTTCTCAGATTTTTTTTTTTTAAAGCCGAAGTGTAAGTTGCTCACCTCTCAGAAATCATTTTTATAGACTCTGAGACTAGCCCAGCCTCCTGAGTTAGACTCCCAGAACCAGTCCAGGTAGCCTGACTCCTTCAGTCTCCTTTCTGTGATCTCTCCTTTATTGTGCAAATTCAACTTTGGTCACCCACACACTCTTCTTGAACAAAAGTTACTTATTTTTAAGCCTGTGATCTTGGATCTCAGCTTCAAGGTCTTCCTGGAGTTTAGCCGTATGACTTTGTTATTTGCAAATGCAGGTTGACTCTTGTACTCTCACTTGATGCTAATGCCCTTTACTTCTCATTCAAAGTTTCAGACTATCTTCTCTCAGCAAACAGAGAAGCCACGGATAAGGCAGCATTCCCTTCTCCAGTGCCACATTTCAACTTGATCTTTTCACTCTTTCTGTCAAATTCAAATGTCACTCACTATTCATGTGCATGGGGAGGATTCTAATATACACCTCTTTGGCTTCTTTCAAAATTGCTTCAATTTCTTCAAGTCAAAGTCCTTTTCAACCTTTGGAAATTATCTATGGAATCCATTAACATGACTTAGTGTAAAATACAGATGCTGTTGAGGGTTCAAGAGAAAAGAGAGAAGGTAAAGTTAAAAAAAAAAGTAAATAAAGATTTAATTTAAAAAAGCAAAAATAAAATTAGAAACATTTAGATGTGGAATTTTTTCATGAAGAATTTTAACTTATTTGAGTGACCTCTGAATATTGGTTCGTTCCTTCTAGAGGTAAACTGTCACAGTAAAGATCAATTTTTTTTAACGTTTATTTATTTTTGAGAGATAGAGCAAACGAGAGAGGTACAGAGAAAGAACGGGGGTAGAGAATTTGAAGTCATTCTGTTCCACGCTCACAGCAGAGAGCCCGATAGAGGGCTCGAACTCACAAACTGTGATATCATGACTGAGCTAAAGTCAGACGCTCAACCAACTGACTCATCCAGGCGCCCAGTCATGGTCAATTTTAACACGTGTCTTTGCTAGCAAACATTAGTGATTATTTTCCTAATAATACAAATGGAAAGTTCAGTAAATTTAGCCCTCACAACTTGGCAACTGAGTTTTAGATATGAGAATTTTCTAAATTAACTCCTGATTTTTTCCAAGTAAATAAAAATGGAACTGGGTCTACCCATTCCTTTGGAATGGAATGGGTCTACCATTGCCTTTGCAAAATTAACCTAATAATTTAAAATCATGTTTTTGAAGAGTCTTCCCATATTGATGTGGGAAAAACTCAAAGTATTAAATGAATGAAAAGGGCAGAATCCTTTACTGTGTATATACTGTCAGCTCAAACTTGTCAATATGGATGAATGGAAAATAGAATTAAAAAGTTTGACAGAAATATGAAATAAATAAAATGGTCTTTCTGTGAACTGATGTGGCTCTTTCAGTGGTGGTTTAGGGAGGGGGAGAGTCATGAGGTTTTAAGATTGGGGATCATTTTCGGGGGCTAACAAAAGATACAGATCATCATGCCCCTGGTCACATCCCTCTGAGGAGTAGAATGGGGATACAAGCTTGCTCAGATGTATCCTTTGTCTACACTGATTTTCAGAACTCTATTTATGTCTCATAAAGCTTGTAAATAAAACTGGATAGTTGTCTATGAGTTTTATTCCCACTATCTTTCTGCTCATTCCCAGTTTTCCAGGACCAGGTATAAGACAGTTAACCATGGTTATCTTTGGATGGGAAGGGGAAAAAAATATATATATATATATAGATATATATATATGTGTGTGTGTGTGTGTGTATACACATACACACCAAATATATATATATCTATATATATATATATATACCAAATATATATATATACCAAATATATATATATATACCGAATATATATATATACCAAATATATATATATACCAAATATATATATATATACACCAAATATTCCATTATAAGTTTTATAAATTTTCAACAATGAGTATGTATTATTAAAATTAAAATGTCATAAAGTAAGATAAAAGATGACATGAATTTTACATTAGATTCAAGGAAGCTGACACTTCCTATATATTTAACTTCTTAAATGGGTCAATACTCTAAACCTTCATGGCAATCCTAGAGACCGACATGAAATAATGGACCCTGACACTGCCACTGTCTATGTATGTGAGCACCTTTGTGACTCACCCTCTTCTCCCAAATAATTGGATTATACACCATCAAGTTCCCATCTTTGTTAATTCTCCATCCCAATTAAGCCTGAAGGTCCCTGATCAATATTTATCTTCCAGGTAATGGCATGTTTGCCTCGTTGTTTTCCACTCTCTTTGACTCTCATGCACCCTTACCTGAAACTGCGTATTTTGACAATTTATCTAATGCTGCCAAACCCCTCGATGCACATCACTTTCAGAACATGATATGGAGACCATGGAATTAAAATTTTTAAATTTATACTGTTTTCCAAACAGCAACATCTCTCTTTCTTCTACTCCTATTACCATGTGCTAATTTGACTATGTGCATTTGGAAAGAGGCCATTGTCATGATGTTATATCAATTTGGCCCATATCTCTTGAAGCCACACCTCTGCTCTAATTGCTCCATTCATACTGTGAATTTCCCAATCTTCCCTTAGGAAAGCTCCCTGGAATTTCAGAAGAGCAGCATGATGCCAGATTGTATAGATTGGAACATTTTCAATTCGTGAGATTCAACTGGCAATATTAAAGAATTAATTATAATGAAAATGCACAGAAACAGAGTCTTCAGTGAATTCCATCTGGGAACAGTCTTTTCTTAGGCCTCATATAATTTTTTGAACCGACTTAGCCTCCGATTTTCTCTTTGCTTCATGAAATGTGAACTATCGAATCTATGAGATATTGGACCTAAAATTTTGATTGAGGCTATCATCAGATTCCAACTTCTTCTCAAAACAACTTATTACCCCCCCCCAAGATGTATCTACATTTCTAGCCTAAATTCTGAATGTACATGAACATTTTTTTCCCCAAGGACCTGACTTCTATCTTAACTACTCTGAGATGTTATTACAGACACATAAAAGGACTGAATATGACTCAGTAGGAAACTGTCAATGATTTACACATCTTTTATTGAGTTAAAACAGCTATTAATCTAAGTGGGAACAATCTATTTCCATTTACCACAGTGAAGTGAGAAAGAGAAAGACTATGGTATTCATGCCCTGCCAAACAAAATTCTTTGCTTTTTACCTGAATGATTTTTTAGGTACATTGGCTCATCTCTCATGTTTAGAAACAATGATGAAGTTGTTGCCAGGAAAACAGCTTCTGTGTGTCATATATGGATTAGCCTCCTCCTTGCCCTGCAAGTTCACTGTCAATCATTTTAATGTCCCGGCCTAACATACATTTTGCAGTGTGTATTTTGGTGTCAACTCACAATATGGCAGAATAAAGAAAAAAGTGACAAGGGAATTGATATCCAGTTCATGTCAAGGCATCCAAACATATGGCCAAGTGAACAAATCAATAAATCTAATGCAGAAATAAGGGAACACATTACTTACATTAATAATTTGGATAAGGCATAATAAAGGGAACAAAAACAGTAACAAAGGACATGATACAGATAAGTTAACTCAATAATTATATTGTACTAGTGAATAAAACATTCTCATAAAATTATCACACCTCATCCATTTAAATACATTATATTTGAGCATTAAGGTTTACTCAAAATGCCTATGTCTTGTGATTTCTTGACATGAGAAAGAAACTAAAGTATCCAAATCTACATTTGTTGTTTGGAGTGCAGACTGGATATCCATGTTAATACAAACAATAATAAACATGGATACAAAACATAGGCTAGATGACAACCCTGAGCTCAGAGAAAGGACTTAGGGAATCTTTTGTCCATACAAAACAGCTATGAACTCCTACTTGTTTTCTTAGTTCAGTAAGCCCTCACTCTCCACAACACTGATTTTTAAATGAGCTGATGACATGATGTCACTTTGGTTTCTTTTTGCTCTTTGCAACTTAATGAATATGCCAGATTTTTATGTTAATAATAATTATACCTAGAAAGTAAAGAGTTATACCTTGATACAGATTTTAACACAACTACTTACTCATTAGTTAAAACTGGCATCTCTGATACCTTGCTCAAGGTCCAGTGTGTTGTATTTTTCTCTTCTGAGTTATCAAGGAACTACAGGACACAAATTAGCGATACTGTTTATAAATGAGAACAGTGCATATAATTATACCTAAATAAATCAAAATATAGGGGGGATGTTTGTAGAAACATTTCTGCAAAGTTATTTAAAATAATATAATGCATTTTTAAAATTAAATTTAATTTGTTTATTTGAAAAAGAGAGAGAGAGCAAGAAAGGGTCAGAGGGAGAGAGAATCTTAAGCTTAGCAAGGAGCCCAATGTGGGGTTCCATCCCATGACCCTGTGATCATGACAGGAGCAAAATTAAGAATCGGGCACTCAACTAACCGAGCCATCCAGGTACCACATAAAATAATATAATTCATTTAAAACATTCTTTGAAAACGTAAGTTCAGAATTTTTGTCAGCCAAATGCTTTGTTTGCTTCCATCTCCCCAAAGAAGGCTATTCAAGGTGTTACTCCTTTTGAGAGACAGAGAGAGTAAGAATATGAAAGAGAGAACTGAGAAAAATCTATGCTAGGACAAAACAACCAATCAAAGGAAAGAATTCATTTGCCTGTCACATTTCTGTCTTTCCTGCGATATTTGTTTTTCTTACAATGAATCCAAGTACACATTCTCAAATACAGGAAAACAGGTGCATGAGAAATGCTTGTACACACATTTTCCTTTGAGTAGAGGTACCTTACCTTTTTCTGAGCCTCTAAAAGCTTTAGTTAAAATCAAATAAGATAGTATAGTTTCAGCTCATAAAAACCTAGATTTAGAAAGTGAAGATCCCAAGCAAGAGAAACATATTAAAGAATGACCGAGGTAATGAAGCTGGTAAGTAGAACAGGTGGAGCCAAGATCTTCTTCCAATTTATTCTGGAAACTTCATAGATTTGATGTACTGAACTGACCAGTCAATTAACCAGATAATCTAGAAATAGATATATTGAAGGCCCACAGTATGTATGTTAGGTCATACTATAATTAAACTGAATGAATTCTAGAACTGATAAAGAATGAGCAGTAAACTCAAAGGGAAGGGGTACTTTTCAAATTGATTCTTTCATTTTCTACTATGGAGTCTCTCAAAATGGGATGGCTTTGATTGGTTAATCACATGTACCTTGGTTATTTTTTTGTTGTTGTTTTTTGTTTTTGTTTGTTTGTTTGTTTGTTTTCTTTATAGCCAAAAATGGATTTAGACTCTTTTGGTGCAAGGAATGTGCCTCAGGTCCTTTCACACTGCCACCTCCCCCCCCCCGCCGCCTCATCCCCAGTAAACATGATTAAAGATGAAAAAAGCAAGGAAAGACTGTTTTAGCTTTTCTGATATATCAACTCTAAAATTTGGGATGTTTCAGATTTGTTGCCAGATTCAGTGGTGGGCAATAGGACATATAAAAATACTAGCCAGGGGCGGCTGGGTGGTTCAGTCAGTTAAGCATCTGACTCTTGACTTTGGCTAAGGATCATGGGATTGAGCTCTGTGTCAAGCTCTATAATGAGAGTAGAGGCTTTTTGAGATTCATTCTCTCTCTCTCTCTCTCTTTCATTCTCCCTCTGCCCCTCTCCCTCCCCCATGCATCCTCTCTCCCTCAAATAAAAAAATTAATTAATTAATTAAAATAAATTACAAAAACTTCTAGCCACAGGGTAACTAGGCTGGATAACAAACTATCTCTCCTTTAGGGGCCTTCAGCTTCCTCACCTCTACCCCTTGGTCCTGCCATACAGTGGTTAGTTATCCAGGTAAAATAAAAGAAGTTGGTGGGAGACAAGTTAGAAAGTTCTTCTAATTCCAGAGTTTATAAAAATTCTTTATCCAAACTGCTTTGAAAGACAAGAAATAAGATTTTTTTCCCAACACTGTGAATGAAGGTATACCATATAGCCAATAAAACTGTCTAATAATCTGCCAGCCAAAAGACTTTGGTCTTCATTTCCTTTGCTCTAAGGCCCTAAGGAACTTACATGTGGTAGGGTTGGGAACATAATAGTTACTAACATTTCCAGGGCAAAGTTTGGGAATGCTGGTACCAAAATTAAATATTGAAAAACCAAAGAATGTACGTTCCACTCACTTTAACCATCCGGGTTAAAGTGAGATATTAATTGTATCTAAAGAGTTTAGAAGACTTAGATTGGGCAAACCAACATTCTTAAGTAATACCTATTTTCTGTTGCTCAATGCTCAGGATTGTTCTTTATAGTTTTCTTACAAAATGTCCACTTTTTTTGGTTAATGTACACTAATATGGGGGAACAAATAATAGTTTCAAGAATCTTTTAAGCTGAGTCAAAATTACTGTTTCTTGGTGAACATTTCATTACTCTGCATCCATTTTATCAAATGGGAGCTGTTTAGTTATAATTAGTCCTTGGGGGTTCTGTCCTCTTTACTTAAAAAAAAAAAAAAATAAAAGCCTTTAAAAGTGTTCTATTTGCCCATAAGGTTTAGCTGTATTAAATAGATAGTGCCTTACCATTTTCTAATATACAGTAAAAATACCATAAAGTTTTGCTATTAGTTAAAAAGTCAAAAACTCAGCAAGAAGTCCAGTTTTTCCTCTCAACTATCCATTAATGAAGGTTTCAACGTTAATTGCCTTTTCATTAAAAATTCTTTAAAGCCCTTTCTTAACATTCCATACAAAATCAAATTAGCTACTAAGCTTTGGGACAATCTCTGTAATTCTGTTGTGGACTCCTCTGTTCATTATTTGGATTGGTAAGATTAAGGAACAAACGTGTGCCTTTCAGATACTCTAGAAGACTGATTTTAATTTTTTTTTTTTGCATTATTACCAAGCTTCCTTATTCAAGCTTTCCCTGAAATGAGTCATATTAGGCAGAATCCTATTACCATGGACACTGATTTAAAAAAAAAAAAAAAAAAAAAAAAAAAAAAAAGAAAGAAAAAGGAAAAAAAAAACCCTGCCATATAATGGAACTATACTCATGCCCCCAAAATATTGCCTATGAAAACTGCTTTAGTTATTTGTTCTCACAAAGATGAGAGCCTACTATGTGGAAGGCACTAGTCACCAAGCACTCTTCTTGCTTCGACAGATGTTCATATCCTCACGTATGACTCAATTCTGCGAGTCCTTGGGCATGTTTCTGATTGAGCTACATATTTCTCTTCTAAAAATGGAGATACTTATAGTATAACTTCATTGGATTACAAATGAGGCAACAGAAGTAGAGCACTTAGCACAGCGTAAGGCCCTGTGCTAACTATTGTAGGCAAGGCAAAGATAATGCTTGCATCCAAAATGCCTATAGGCAAGTAGGAATGAAATTATGTGTAGCAATGTCTACAATGAAGGTACAGAAAATGATGGGTTTTAAGATATCCAGAAGGGGCACTAAAAGGCTTAAAAGAGAGAAGAGGATAAGGGTGAAAAGAGAACAGAAATAAATATTGATTGGATGCCTTCTGTAGGTCAAGTCTTCTGCTGGGTAGTTGTGAATAAATTCCCCATCAAATTAGAGATTAGAGTTACTATTATTATAATTACCATATATTATTTATAGCATTTTATTACTGAAGTATATATTTTCTTTTTTTATCTTTTTAAAAATGTTTATTTTGTGAGACAGAAAGAGAGTGAGCGAGTAGATGAGGGGCAGAGAGAGGAAGAAAGAGAGAGAGAGAGAGAGAGAGAGAGAGAGAGAGAGAGAATATGCCAAGCAAGCTCCACACTGTCAGTGCAGGTCCCTATGAAGAGCTCAGTCTCACAAACCTTGAGATCATGACCTGAGCCTAAATCAAAAGTCAGATGCTTAACCAACTGAGCCACCCAGGCACCCTTGAAGTATACATTTCCATCCAAACAATTATAATGATTTTGTCAGATTCATATAAAAGCAATTTTTAAGTGTATAGCAAATTATTATATTAAAATAAATTTACGTTATCCATGAAAGCCTGACAAGCATCACCAATGAGAACGGGGTAAATTAAAGATGAATCACACTTGAACACTTCCTAATGGGTGTAGTTTATGGACTGTGGAGATAAATAAGGATTAGATTCTTGTTCTACAGGGGGAAATTAATTTCACCTCTCCAGCTTCAGGTTCTTCACTGGTAAAGAGGAATGTTAATACTATGTCTCCAGTTTTCTCCAAGTTTTTTTTTAATTAACTGAGATAACTCATGAGCCTGAGCCTGGCACATTCTCAGGAACTGTTACCTAGTAAAACTGAGAGGAACATCAGGGAGTTGGGCCTTCAAATTTAACTTTCATTCGATACATTACTTTGAATATTAATTGACATTCTCAAAGGCATTTAATTCATATGTCATAGCAATTATAAAAATAAATACAACAATAACATTCCAAATTTTCAATCCTCCTTCCAGCCTCTTTCAGACACAGGATCCATATTTACAACACATCTGTCTATTGATCCTCCAGACATACCCCATGTATTCAAAACCAAATCTACCTGTTTCACCCACATCAATTTATTGTTTTGCTTTTGTTTTGTTTGCATTCTCTATACCAATGGCTTCTTTTCCCATGCAGCTTTGCAGTTATTCCCAAATTCTCCCATACCTGTCTACCACACATGTCCTCCCCTTGAAGAGACCTGAAAAATGTCTCTTAAATCTCTCTCCCACTTTCTTCATCTCTTTTGCCACAGCCCCAGTCGGGCTTTCACTGTCTCTCACCGGGAGTATAGCAGTGATAAACCAACACCCTTTCTGCCCACTAGATTCTTCCCTGCCCTAATCCCTTTCACATGATCAAAGCTAATTTTCTAAAATAGAAGTTGAGTCATGTCAGCCACCTGATTCAGTAGCTTCTTTGTAACCCTAGAATTAAGTCAAAATTCCTTAGCATGTAAGGTACTTTATGACTCCAAATTACTGTTCTAGCCTCATTTTCCAGTAAATTAAGCCCTCTCCCTAGCAATACAGGTTATTGTCAATATACCCAACATGTCACCTACATTTATCATTTCCATGCGATTTCTATCTTCTTATTTCCTTATTTTTCAGGATATAGTTCAGGACAGTCCCTCTCACCCAGCAGTATAGACTGGTCCCTCTTTTGAGTCCATCACTATACAACCTTCTGAAATTTAGCTTACTTTTCCACAAAATGGAAATAAATGAGTCCCACCCAGAAAAAAGAACAGTTTGAACAATGTTTATTTAATACTGAGAAACTATAAATCAATATAGAAATAGTGCCAGGCATAGAACCAAGAACTTTATAGACATTACCTCATCCAATCCTTAAAGATTAAGCAGATACCACAAGTAAGGAAGTATATTCTCATTAAAACACACACACACGAGAAAAATTTACATCATCACTCATCTATATTATAATGCTTCCCTCTCCTCAAAGCTGCTTCCACACCTATTACTTCTTTGATCAATTCTCCAAAAATTTTATTTTTCCCTACGTTAACAACACTTAATTACTTGACTTTAACTTGTCCACTGTATAGCACCACAAGCTGTTAACCAGAGATCTAAAATTATGTTAAACTAGGTGAGGTGTTACAGTCACGTTTGAAGGGTTAAACTGCATTAATTAATTATGTAAGTTAAGATTTCTCAGGAGCCTTGGGGCAAAGCACCAATTCACAGAGCAGGAGGAGAATGAAACAAAAGAACCTAATTAGGCATGTAATTAACTCTTTCAGTGATATGGTGATAACATGATACAATAAAAGTGTTATGAATATGCTTAAGGACCAGCAGGGTATGCCTGTTTTCAAGAATATAACCAACACTGGGATGAGAACTTAGCCCCTTCAGCCAAAACTTACAGATACATTTAAAGTACATCAATATGTTACCAACATTTACTGACTCTCCACAACTGAACCTCCTTTTTTCTGTAATTAAATATATTTTATCTATATACCTGGAAACACAGTGTCTGACAAAACACATTTTCTCCATAGTTTCTGATAGGCAGCAAATCTAAAAGAATTCAAAGGCAAAATGTGCTTTGTGCAAGTAGCTTATTTCATTTTGAAGACTAAATGCATTTGCAGAAAGGATTACATTTTGTTTGGCAATTTATTTTATTGACAAAACATATTTCATCACATATTCCATCACATTCAGTAGACAAATGCATGTTGTCAAATACCCTATTTCCTGCCTTTGATGAAAAACACATATTTTTTTTAGAATCCATATTTTTTAAATGGTAGAGTTCTACAGATAAGCTCCATTTGCTCTAAATTGGCCAAACGGTGTCTAGATTTGGATTCTATCCTAAGTATATGGCTTCTTCTTTCAATATAATGCAAATTAACCTCAGAGGGAATATTAATGTCCATCTTCACCACAGAAACATCAAAATTCAGTTTACATTGTAACCATTATGATAGGTTCCTATTGTCTAAACATAAAACTCAAATGGTTCCCATACACTCACCAGATGCTAAAATGCAATTACCCTTTACAAGGTAATGCACATACAAAGTAAATATTTAACCTAACCTATTTGTATATCTGTTTAATGCTGATAATTCAATTATTGTCTTCCTTTTCATATTTGCCCTCATATCTGATATACACATTAAATTATAAATAAGTTCTTGGAGGTCAAGAAGAAGATCTGTATAATTTGTTCTGAGAAGCACTCAGCACAGTGCTTTATGAAAATAGGTGTTTAATCAGTCCATGGCTCTGACACAATGGTAATGACGTTCCTGGCCAAAAAATCATTTATTACCAAAACACTTTGCTTTTTTTCATGTCAACAATCATTTAGTGAACACCTACAATGTGCCATGCACTATATAAAACTTTCAAGGCTGGGCGAGGGGGTGGGGGGGGGCGTGCACCTGGGTGGCTAAGTCAGTTAAGAGTCCAACTATTGATTTGCGCTCAGGTCATGATCTTATGGTTCCTAGGACTGAGTCCGCGTGGAGCTCTGTGCTGACAGCATGAAGCCTGCTTGGGATTCTCTCTCTCTTCCCCTCCCCTGAGTGTGCAAGAGAACAAGTACACATGCTCTTTCTCTCCTTCACACACAAAATAAGTAAAAATTTTTAAAAATTGCAAGGGATGCAGAGATTGATAATCATGGTCCTTACTTTCAAGCGTTTACAATCTAGGAAGCAGGGTAGGCATGAAGATAAATACAGTACAGGCTGACACAAGCCAAGTGGAGTGTGTGCTGGGTCCAAGCATAGTATAACAGCAGGAAGCTAGTAAATGGTTAAATTGGAGAAAAGCAGGGTGTGTTTGGCAAGCCGACATGAGTAGATTTTAACACTGAACAGAAGTTTTCCAGTGGATAACTCCAGCAGAATGAAGAAAGGCATTCCAAGTGCTACAGTACAGGGAAAAGAAGTGTGTGTGTGTGTGTGTGTGTGTGTGTGTGTGTGTGCACGCGCGCATGTTTAAACCCATCATTCTATCAATATTACTGTAGTGTAAAGTATGAGGGGGACCTACCAGAGAAGACAATGAAGTGGTTGACAGGGTCTTGAGGGGACTTCTATGCCAAAGAGCTTGGAAAATCTTATATAAATCTTGGGAAAACCACTGATAATTCAACTGAAGTCAGATTCGCACAGAGAATGGATGGCACAGGTGTGCAGAGCTAATACAGCACAAGTTCAAAGCCTTCTGAGTTACTCCAAGAAACATGGAGAGAGTATAAGCAGAAGTATTAATAATAAGAATGAGAATGCAAAGATTCTAGATATAATTAGGAAGTGAAATGAACTGGGTTCACATAAAGGGTTAAGAAGTAAAGTGTCACCTGGGCTTTTGCTCTGAGTAACCAAAATCTGAAAAATAGATACAGCTTTTTAAAGTCTTGGAACTTCATCTGTAGATGGAATGAGTTCACAAAACCTCCTCACACCTTACTCACTTTTTCATTTACCCACTCATCCAAGTCCACTTATATAATGAGGAATTGTATAAGGCTGATCCTCTAAGTCAGAAACAACATACTGTGAAAGTACAGAATACTGAGAAATATTCATGCTCCAGAGCATCTCCAAATAAAAACAATACCTACCCAAGTCCAAAATCTTTCCAAAAAGGCAGTTTTTGTTTTAAATGGAAAATAACAGTGGACTATACGCCAGAGCACCTGGTCCCAAGACGAGGTCCCATCTATCATGGGGTGTTGAAGCAGGAATTGAACCTCTGTGATACTTAGTTACATCCTCTGCACACAGGATCACCACCTGTCCTACATCTCATAGTCTTGTAGTGAGTATCAAATATGACAGTTGCATATCACATATAGAAAAGTGAAGAGTCTTCTAGATAGAAGATGATATAATCATAAAGTATTATGATATTATTGTGTAAGATTTTTCAACTCTGCAAAAACTGCTCGAGTTTCAAAATTCTAACACTGATGCCTTTACTGGTCTTCAGTAGCATTACTTCTGGCAATATTTGAATGTAAGAGATTTTTTTGTGACACTTCTGACCTCACTGGCTAGAAATTATTGTTGCCACATTCTATTCTTTCAACCCTTATATTCAATCTGTTATTAAGCTGTACCACTGATTTTTTTGAAATTTCTCTAAATTTGCCCTTCATCTTCAATACCACCGCCATCTACCTATTACTGTCTTGGACTAATTAAATAGCATCTGAGCTGTTCTTTTGTCTTTTGGTTGCCCACCCCCTTCAGGTTTGCCTAGTCTCTAAACTGTTATTAGACTAACTTCGTAATGAAGTATTCATCTAGACATGCTCCTCCCAGGTCAAATGCCCCAGATGCTTGCATCTCTCAAGGAGCTATCCAACATCCTATACTATACTTCTTCCCAGCTTCTCTTATTACCTGTTACTCTCCATCTATGCACTCCTGAATTCCTTTCTCACTTCTATCTGTGTTCCCATGGTTACTTCCACATTAAATGCCTGTCTCTCCTCTCCTACTCAGCTTATCTAAACCTTACACACCTGACCAAGCTCTGTATAAATTTTATCTCTTCACAAAACCTCACAAAGTTTAAAACCAGCCCATCTCCGAGTGATAGAATCTTTGAACTCATGCACCAGTGCCAGACTGTACCATATTTAGCCCTTAGATATACCATCTATCCAAGCCGTTAAGCACAAAGGCTTCACATCCTCTTCCTTCACTTACTATGTGAATGTGTTATTTCACCTCCCTGTGCCTTAGTTCCACCACCCAGAAAACGGGAAGTGCAAGAACACCAAATCCAGGATCCATGTGAAGATTATATAAGCATCAGGTCACAAGATCTGGGACACAATAATGAATAGGAACTTTCAGTAGCTGATTATTATTATCAGGCATATCAGTAGCATCTCTTTTATCTATCTCCATTTTGCTCAATACTCTATCATTAGAAATTGGCATAAGTCAGTCAACCTTAGTGGTATAAAAACAACATCAGGTTCTGTGAGTCAAGATTTTAGGCAAGGCACAAGTGATTGGATCACCTCTGTTCCACAATGTCTGGGAAGACTGAAAAATCTGGGGTCTGAAACTATCTTCATATACATCTAATTTGTGGGTAGAGGTGACCCAATGGCTGTAGTCAGAGTACCTTCAGAGGGCCCTTTCATGTGGTCTTATGTCTTACAGTATGGTAGCCAGGGTCCAGGATGCATTCCCTGAGAGGGAGTGTCTGGCAGGCAAGTGTTCCAAAATTTCCAGGTAAAAGTTGCCTGACCTTTTCTGACATAGCCTCAGAAGTCCATTGGTTGTAAGTGCATCCCTAAGACCAGCCCAAATCAAGGTGGTCGAAATATACCCCACCTCTTGAACAGGAAGTGGGCAGGCCATATCACCAAAGAGCACAGGGGAAGGGAGATATTACTAGTGCCTTTATCTTTGGAAAAGACAGTCTCTCACAAGTGACAGTTGTATAAAACTCATTACTTCCTCTACATTCATTTTGTTCATGAATAGTAGTAGTGCCCTGCCTGGAATGTACTTGGCATTCCCTAAGTAATTACTGCATAAGCAAACAATTTCACCTTAGTTTCATATTAGTCCTCTCCTCAGAACTAGAGTCTTCTTGAAGGCAGGAATTATACCATAGAGTCTCTAAACAAAGTCAATAGAAGTTATTAGAATTCAGGTAGATCAATTAGAACACTGTTGATTATTATGGGGACGTAAGAGAAATCATGAATTCATCAACCATAGAACAAGGACATTCAAAACTTTAAGCAAGGAGAGAGAAACTCTGATTTTGGTTACAGGGTCCATAAATTTTAGTTATTTTTATATTCCTGGGACTATATATTTGAGAAATGATGCAAGTGATACCTAAACATATATCCCTAGAACCACAGCATTACTTCTCTCAATATAAACTAATTAAAGATGAATAACTGCAATTACTGCCTTTTTAATCCTTTCCCACTCGTGTTGAATTTGTGTCACCTTGTAGTATTTAGATCGCGTTCTATTTGCTCTGATTCAGATTCTGAGTCATCAAAATGTTGGAAATAGGTCTGAAAATAGCCTGAATTAATTCTCTGGATTGCTGTTTATAACAGATATACAAGGGAAGCATTTTATAAATGTAAAGGAAAACTTATTTTGTTGCCAAAAAAAGTTGAGAAGTTTCTTCTCAGGCCCTAGGTATGTTAAAATAACATGGCAGAAGCAAAAGAAATGGCAAGACAGAAAGTTGATTTGCATGGGAAAGGGGGAAAATAGTCAACTATTAAAGCAAAAGGATCAGAGCCTTCAATGCATTTATCAAGAGCCATTTGGAGGGCCCTCTCAGTCTTCCAAAGCATGGCCTCAAGAAAAATGAATGTGGTCTAGCAGCAAGGAGAACAATAGAGAAAAATGGTGTCCTTGGAGGCAGTCACAACCAAATTGCAGTAAGCACAGACACAGTGGCCAGTGTGCTCCAAGTAGTCACAGCAGGTCTCCTGGGACCAGAAGAGAAACAGCATCACCAACTCACATCACCCAGGTGCCACTGGCATTGGAACAGCAGGAATCATTCACACACCATCTCCATCTGTGCCTTCCCCCTTTCAAGTGTTTGCTACATGACCAGAGGAAAAACACTGTCATTTGCTCAGACTGTCTGTCTAATAGCTGTAATTAAAGCCCTCTAATCACCAAAAATCCAGTGTGTGGGAACTTGGCTGAAAATGTACACAGTGAAAGCACAAGGCCATCTTTACAGGGGGAAAGGTGAAGGGCACATTTTACCTTGCCAGAACCGGACAGCCTTCAGTCTGCAGGCGTGAGGGGGTGGAAGGCTGCTCACAGGTTCTGGCCATGGCCATTCTCAAAGGTAAAGTCAATGGAAGATTCAGGGCAGGAAATCTGCCACATCATTCCACCAATGAACAATACAGCAGGGCTTACTCCATGCTGGTCATCCAGCTCTTGAGGCAGCCTTTTACAGGCTATATCCCAGAAGATCTTTCCTGAAAGCCACTGAAAGGAAATGCCGACTGCACAAAACTCATTTGCTTTTATTGTGATTTTTTAAAGTTACTTTTGAGAGAGAGCTACAAAGCTTGGAATATCTTTTTTTTTTTTTTTTCATTTCTTTTAATGCTTATTTTTCAGAGTGAGAGAGAGACAGGGTACGAGTCAGGGAGGGGCAGAGAGACAGGGAGACACAGAATCTGAAGCAGCTCCCGGCTCTGAGCTGTCAACACAGAGCCCAACATGGGGCTCAGACTCACTAACTGCAAGATCATGACCTGAGCCGAAGTTGGACACTTAACCGACTGAACCACCCAGGTGCCCCAGAAATATCTCTTTTTTAAAGTTTATTTATTTCCAGAAAGAGAGAGTGAGAGAGTGTGTGCGTGCCAGTGGGAGAGGAAGAGAGAGAATCCTAACCAGACTCCACACTGTCAATGTAAAGCCCTACGTGGGGCTTGATCCCACAACATGTGAAATCGTGACCTGAGCTGATTTTAAGTCAGATGCTCAAATGACTGAGCCACCCAAGTGCCCCCAAAGATTGAGATTTCTATGTTTCCAAAATATATGAAGATTTTGGTATTGTTTTACAAGTCTGTCACAAATAAGCTTCCATGTAATGTTTTTACTATTATTGATAAAATGTTAACACCTATACCAGTACAATAATTATAATTAACATTTAACGGCACATTTGATATTTGCCAAGCACTGTGCAAACTGCTTCACGGGTATTGTCTCAAAGTCCCAAAACAACTGGAAGTGATGATACGATTATATCTCCCATTTACAGATGAGAAAATGAGGGGTCAGGTAACCGGACCAAGGTCACATACTCAGTGAGCTGGCGGTACAAAGCCAGCTGGTCAGGCTCCACATCCCACACTCTTACAGTTTTACATTAATAAAGTCAAAAGATACCTATTTCTGGCAAAGAAATTTCTCATGCAGAAATTTTAGAAAAGTTGGTGTGAGCCTGGAAGTCTGTAATGTAACAAGCACCCCCCGGCGATGTTAATGCAGAGGGACTACACAGACATGGCTAGAGAATTAGTTAGAGTTTGCTTAGTTGACACAAAATGAAAAAAGTCATGCTTACCAACCCAGTGTTGTTTTCAATTAATTTGCATCACTTTGGTTCATATCTATTGATACAAAAACCTCCCCAAGCATGAAAACTGGGTCTTAGAAACAATTTGTTTTAGACAAAATGCTTCTAAAAACTGACCATGCCCTCCTTAAGGGGCTCCCCTTTTCTCAGTGTGTTTTCAAGTTTTCTGTTTTCATCTCAAATAAAGTCTCAGTTGGGTCCTAATATGCATTTAACAGCTGCTAATCTCTTCTTTAATAAGAAAGCAGGCAGAAACAACAGGGATGGCAAGCCCTGAGAAGATGAGAGCAAGGCTGGAGTAATCAATGGAGGCAGGAACCCCAGCTGATGGGCTGCCGGGGGTGTGGTTCACTCTGCAGCCTCAAATCTCAAATTTAAATGCTTTCTTATAAATATTAAGTTTAAAGGCGTGCCTGAGGGACTCACTCGGTTAAGTGTCCGACTTTGGCTCAGGTTATGATCTCCCAGTTCACCAGTTTGAGCCCTGCATCGGGTTCTGTGCTGACAGCTCAGAGCCTGGAGCCTGCTTCAGATTCTGTGTCTTCCTCTCTCTCTGCTCCCCCCAAACCCCGCCCCCCAACCTCCTCCAATTCACTCTCTCTCTCTCTCCCTCTCAGAAATGAATAAACATTAAAAAAACTAAGTGAATAAATGTTAAGTTTAAAGAGGCTTAGCTAAGACTTACTGACCATTCAAAACCAGCTCTCCTTTATTATCAGCACATACGTGGAACACAAGAAGCAAAGGAATGAGGATTGTATGGTCAGAACCATTCTCTTCCGTTAACATGTCGTTTGTGTGGTTTGCACTTAAATGCCGTAGGGTTCATCAGATCAAATACTCCTACTTCCTTATGTTACTCCTCATGATTCTTGTTAAGTGTTTTAAAAATAACGCATTGGAGCAGAAATAATAGCATAAGCTACCTCTCTATTCATTTCCCAGACGATAACCATTTAAAAGTACTACGTTTCAGCATAATTCATTGGCATGGAATATAATTCTAAGACTGAGGGAATTTTTGAAAGGGGGAAAATAGAGGAAAACTTTTGGCATGATATTTTTATAAGTAACATCAGTCAAATAACAACAATGAAAATTACAAAGGATTTGCACAAAGGCTCTCAGAAAAAAAAAGGAATCATCTAGAAAAGCAAGAAAATAGGAGGAATAGTCATGGGCTGCATTTATTGAGCACTTGTTATGTACAGACTCTTTTCTAAGTTTGTTATGTGAGAAACATAAAAAAAACACACCATGAAAAATAACTTTAAGAGTCTTTC
This sequence comes from Panthera uncia, assembly GCF_023721935.1. Classification (NCBI taxonomy): domain Eukaryota; kingdom Metazoa; phylum Chordata; class Mammalia; order Carnivora; family Felidae; genus Panthera; species Panthera uncia. The sequence continues at coordinate 96,237,342 of NW_026057577.1, forward strand.
CCCACTACCCCCCACCTCTGCCCAGAGATGCAAAAGATAGGAGTTGCATTAGAAATAAATTCAACTCCACTTTAAAGTCAATGTATAAATCTTCAACATTGTTGTGTTGCTGCCAAAAAGAATTACCATCTAATTCACTGATGTTGGATCTTAAACACATGGAAATGCAAACAACGGACTGTGACTAATGCATCAAAATACACAAAATGGATCATAATAACCACCATTTCTTGTGTATGGTACTTGTAGGTGAATGCCAAAAGATGGTACACTGCTTCCATATCTGACTATCCCTACACTGGTAATTACATTCCAAGAGCAAAGTGAGGCAGCAAGGATTGTACACCTTCATTATCCATTGACAGCATGCTACATTAACCTTTGAATATTTACCTTGATGCCAATTAAATATTTGTGATGGCAGCATCAATAAGGAAGAAAATCTTGGCCAAGGCCCCATTTTCCCTCGGTTTCTCTGCAATTCTTTGTAAATAGCATCCTGAAGTTTTAACCCATCAACCCACACAGACATACTACATTAAATCATTTTTAAAATAAGTAAATCCTGACGATCCATTACCTCAGTAGGCCAAGGGAACAGTGCAGGCAAATACCCACCATTGACAAGCCAATGCCTTGAGCATTTTACTTTCTAGAAAGAAGGCATTAGTTAGCATTTAGATGGATGACAAGGCAGCAGAGAGTGAAGTCTGAATCCAGCAGAAAGGCATCCAGCGTTCTCTGGAGTGTGTAAGCCTTCATGACTCGCTGACTAGATTGCGGACAAAAACGACTCACAGTGCAAGATAAAGAAAAAAACCAAACCATTTCAGCAGTTTTACAAAACCAAGGCTGCAGTGTGTCTGGACCAAGTCTACACATGTTGCGTAAGACTTTCCCTTTAACAATTACAAAGCTGCACTGAGACAGAATTTACCTGCCTTTCCCCTCTATGTTATCATCATTATTATTTTCTCTAAATTATTTACTATATTTATTCCCATTGCAGCCATCTCTTTTTCTATACCCCTCTACTAGATAGTATAAATAAAAACTCAATATGGAATAGCTGAGGAACTTCCTCCGTGTTCAGAGAACACAAACCAGTCTGGAATGGATTAATTATAGGCTTCAGGCTTTATGAAAAGTGAGGATTTGAGCTGAGGCTTATGCCTTACTCGAGTTTGGTCAGGTAGAGACCAAAATATCACTAGGAAGTGACCTTGAAAATAAAGTACCCAAGAATGCTTGAAAGAGAGTGATCATAACAGAAGGCCTGTGGCCCATAGGAGCCAGAAACAAAACAAAACAAAACAAACAAACAAACAAACAAAAATGGCGACCCTTAAAAAGCATTACAATTATGGAGAGGAAAATATAGTCAGGTAACAATACGGAGGTGAACCTTCTACCAGAGTTCTCAGTGTTAATCTTTTAAAAAAACAAATCAGGGGTCACCTGGGTATTTAGTCAGTTAAGTGTCCAACTTGGCTCAGGTCATGATCTCACAGTTCATAGGTTGGAGCTCGGGATCAGGCTTTGCACTGATAGCTCAGAGCCTGGAGCCTGCTTCGGATTCTGTGTTTCCCTCTCTCTCTCTGCCCCTCCCTGGTTTGTGCTCTGTCTCTCTCTTTCAAAAATAAATAAATAAACATTAAAAAATAAAAATAAAAGCATACCTGAAAAGGCAACAAGGGAACTTCTCCAAAATTGAATTAAATGTCTTGTATCTCAATAGGGATGGTGGTTATCAGGTAAGTTGAGTTTAACTATCAAAACTCAGTCTGAACACGTAAGATCTGCTCATTTTATTGTATGAATAGGATTTATTTTATTGTGTTACCTTGAACTCACTTATAAAATAAAAACTTAAAGATAGGGGGAAAAACAGGTATTCTCTGCTTTAAATTCCTCGAGGGGCTCCCTGGTTCACCTAATAAAAATTGAAAAACCCAGATCTTGCCCATCGCTGCTAAAGCCCTACAGGATCTCCCCTGCCTATGTCTTCACCTTGACTTCAAGTCACTCTTCACTGATTCACCCCTTCCAGACAAATCCTTCTTCTTCATGTCCAGCTAATCGGGAAGGCCCTGCCCCACAGCAGTCTTTGTGCTTGCAATTCTCCGTGCCTCCCCAAACGTTCTTGCCCCAACTCTCCTGCTCCTCAGCAAAACTGTTCATGATTTCTTTCTATAAAATGGCCTTCCTAAATTACTACCCCGTCACCCTGCTTTTTTTCCGTTATAAAATTCCTATAATCTAAAGTAATCCTGTTCACTTATGAGCTTACTTATCAGTTATCTCTTCCACTGGAAATCAAGTTCTGAGATTGAAGTAAGGGAGCCATTTCCACAGGGTCTAACTCAAGACCTGGCATATAATAGATGCTCAGTAAGTAGTTGTTTGTAAATTAACATATACACCTTTTGTAACCATGTACCCTTATTACACTAGAAGTCTCTCCAGATCTGGGACCATCTATTTGTCATCTCTGTATCTCTGCTACCAAGTTCAATACGTGGCACGTATCAGAAGCCCATGAAATATTTGCTAATTTATAAATGTTTAAATTTAGATTTAACATACCTTGCCCAACAAATTCCAAGAATATCTCATTTTGTAAGGAAATTCATTTGTCCCTAAAAATGTACTGACTTAGCTAATTTTATTTTTTATTTATTTAATGTTTATTTATATTTGAGAGAGAGACAGTGCATGAGCCAGGGAGGGGCAGAGAGAGACAGAGACAGAATCTGAAGTGGGCTCCAGATTCTGAGATGTCAGCACAGAGCCTGACGCAGGACTCGAACTCACAAGCTATAAGATCATGACCTGAGCTGAAGTCGGACGCTTAACTGACTTAAGCCACTCAGACGCCCCTTGCTTAGCTAATTTTAAATCACAGCAGCTGAGGTTTACAGAGACTTTCCCCACCTGTGGATTAGATTTGGTTTCCTGACTTAAAAGGATAAGAAAATCAACCTGCAGTGAATTCACTCAGGTTCCTTCCAGGTGACCTATGCAAGGAGTATAATGCTTACTCAAACCATTTCAAATGATCAGTTTTGGAGGAGTTTTTTCATTCATTCTCAGTGGACTGTATAAATATATTGAAAAAATTAGTGTTAGATTTTAGATAGTGACAAGTGATGTAGCTACCTATTCCCTTTCTTCTGTGAGCATTATGAAGAGCAATGAAAAAGTATGAACTATTGATTCACACAACATTGTAGGCCAAACTCCTCACACAAGAATCCAAATCACACATCCCCCAAAATAGTATATAATGATGGATGATTCCATTCATATAAAATTCTAGAAAATCCATATATATAGATATACACACATATATATGGTATATATTGTGTATATGTTTGTATATATATAGTGATAGAAAGCACAACAGTGGTTTCCTGTGAATGGAGGTAGAGGTGGGATGCACAAAGAAAGTTTGAAGCTAATGTAATTGCTTATGGTGAAGGTTTCATGGGAATATACATATGTCAAAACTAATCAAATTGTACACTTTAAATTGTATAATTTGTTATCCCTCAATAAAGCTGTATTATATATAAAATTGAAACCGGAAGTCTCCACTTGGAATTTTTTTTAAAACTTTAAATATGCTATCAAATTAGCAGCATTTTAATTTTTGTAATTACTGGCTTTTTGCCAAAATCCTGCTGCAATGCATTATTACCTCCTTTTTGTGTCCTGAATATTTATATTTACCATCTGAAACTCAGCTGAGGCATCACCATTCTCTACTCTTACAAGATGTCATAGGGCATTTCTCATCATCCATGGGGTCAGTAAGCAATCCCTTGACTGTGCTTTCCAAGAAACACTGCCCAGAGATAACACAGCAGTTTGAGGACTATGGATCAATCTCTCCTGTGAGCAAGGACTAGGAAAATCATCTTTTATTCCAGGCTTTCACCAAATATACTGATAAATACACTTCCATTTTGTCTACATGATATCCAAACCCTTTTCCTCCCACTATGGAAACAGAAGGAGTCCACCTGTCCCTTCCTTCTTACACCTGGCTAGTAAGATGAGGCACTTAGTCTATAACTTGGGCAATTCACTATTCCCATCCATGACTGTAAATTTCTACAAAAGACACAAAGGTGAAGGGAGAGGTCAAGAATTGATCAAGGTGGCCACACTCAATAGCATTAATACTACTGACATTGTCCCAGTTAGCCCAATTCTTTGGTAAGGTCAACCTTATGCCTCTTGTTGCCAAATCTGCTGTTCTTACCTCCTTTATCAACCTTGTTCTCCTGGCTTCCTGATGATTCTAGAAACTACCTGACATTCTTCCAATATATTCCTTATCTACTTAGATTTCTTAAAATTAGAATCCTAGCTCATACAAAGTCTGGCACAAAAGACAGAACCAGAAAAAGGGGATAAGTAAAGAAGTGGCCTACAGCCTTTAGAACCTCCCCCATGAGTGCTTGCTTCCGTGGAATCCTGGGTTGTAAGAGTGAATCTGGCTTAAGTGACTTTCCCAGTACCACAGAATCATGTCCCAGGTGACCCGTTAAGAGGACCACTCTTTCTCCTCGTCGTAACAACGTTTTGATTTTCCCAGTGAATTCTCTTTCGTAGAAAAGTCCACTAGAGTAACACAGTTCTCCCAATCTTGTGGTAGCCACACAATTATGCTCCAGCCAGCGGAAATGCCAGAATGGTGGCCTGAGGGTTGTGTTTCAGAAACTCTGGAGACCCTGCCAAATCATTAACCATAATTTGTGGGGAAAGGAAATCCAAATCTCGGGTTTCAAGTCCGAAAACCACATAGAGCTTCAATCATTTCACTCACCTCCCTCCCTAAATTAACAGCTATCTAAGAAAGAATTTGTATTTCTTTGTTAAGGAAATGTCTGCTCATTTCCTTTGTGGTTGTCCCCCCCCCCCCCACAAAGAAGTGCTTCTTTTTTTGGCATTCATCTGTAAGGGATCCTAATTTTAGAGATGACTATAGTGCCTTTGTTAAAATATGACTTTTGCCCTCAGACAAACCTAGTTCCAAATCCTAGCTCCCTCACATCTTGTTTGTGTGGCTATGTGCAAGCCTTTCCTTTAGGTTTGTTTTCTCATCTATTAAATGGGAATGATTGCAGTATCCACCTGGCAGAGCCGGTGTATAAATTCAGGGGGAAGAGCCACACAAAATATTTAGCACACTCCCTGGGGAAACCAGGTTCTTATAAAATGTTAACTGCATTTATTAGCCGTTAGAACATGTTTTATTAGTCACATTTTGTTGGATTCACTCTGATGCTATAACCTAAATCTAGAGCAGATATCAGCAAACATTTTCTTGAAAGGGCCACAAAGTCACTATTTTAGGTTCTGTACCCCCAAGCATTTCTGCCACAACTACTCTGTGGCTGGAGCAAAAGAGAAGCCCCATCCTATATGTATACAAGTGGGTGTGCTTTGTCCCAATAAAACCCCACAGAATATTAATTCTGTATAATTTTCACATTTTACAAAGTATTTTTCTTCTTTTGATTTTTCCCCCAATGATTGAAAAATATGTAAAAAAATTAATTCTCAGTTCACAGACTGTTTAAAACCAGACAGTGGGTCAAATGTGGTCCATAGGCCACAGCTTCCTAATCTCTCATCTGGAGAAAGAGATAAGTGCTGCCCATGGCCATTGTGTGAGGCAAATATTCATTTCAAGGCCTCCACCTGCTGTTAAGTGACATGCTGATAGACAATATGCTACAACTTGATCAACAAAGCCAGTACTGTAACTTTGAGATCCTCCAGAGTATGTTATAAATGCTACATCAAGTGCCAAGATTTTCTTTACACTGAATTTTTTAAACTTTTGATAAAAAGTCACCAACAGCTAGTCAAGTCTATTTCTACTTGGTTGTTGGGAAAATTCTTTCTACTTTCATTATATTAAAGGCATCTTGAAAGGAAATTAACAGTTTGTCACCTTAACAGTGCAAAATTATGCAGATGAATACTGTAATTTATACAAGAGAATGTCTTTTATTCATTTATATTCACAAGCATTTACTAGAAATATCTGTATTTAGAGGATTTTTAAAGAAAATACTTCACAAATGATAAAAATATCCCAAAACTAAAAAGATTTGCTTAACTATGTCTACATTTTTATTCCAAGATCTTACCCAATTTCCAACCAGCAATGCCTTAATTACTTGTATGATGTACCAAACTATATATACCTACAGTTTGACATGAAATAAATGTCATTGTGAGGTTAAAACCATGTTTTAGTTTCTGTTTCTTATCTGTACTATAAGTACACCACACATCCGCCAACAGAAGCAAAATTTGTAATCATGTTTCTACTAAAATTGATATACATTTAATATCCAGTATACTTTCCTTGATAGTTATCCATGCATATGTAAATTTTATAAACATCCAAATTTTGAAACAAGATTCAGCATTTTTTATACTCTCATTTGTAATCCTCCCTCCCCAACCCCCTTTAAGAAACTAAAATAGGCTTATGGGGCCAATAACACGATGAGCTATTCCACATCTGGTTATCGGAGGCATATTTCCTGATTAAAAAAAAAAAAAAATCACAAAAAGCTGTTTTTATACGCTTGGTTTCTCCTTCTGTTATTACCCATTTAACAGTAGTTTCACATATAGCCAGGCATGTGCCAAACACAGGGCCAATAATGAAAAATACTGACTTAATATAATTTGCTTCCTTGGCTGCTGGGAAAGCAGAAAGCGTTGACAAACTGTTTTGTGTTTATTAGCGAAGCTATTGTAGAGGGTGATTGGGGTTTCATTATAAGGGGCCTGCAAACAGTTTTAGCACAAATGCCAATATACATTTTAGAATCGAGTGCAATTTTAAGTATTTTCACTCAAATGGTTTTGCAGAATCTACAACCCAAATAAAAAGTATATTGTGTTTTAACACCACCACCGACTACTATACTATTTGTCGCATTGATCTCCATTGTGAATGCTTCAAACCTTTCTACTTTCATGAAATGTAATGGGCAAATACATTCTCTAGAATCACGAGTTATGATTAGTTACTAAGCAATCAGAAAAATCACAGCAAGGCATACTTCTGAAAGAAATCAGAAAGAGTAAAGATCACTTCTCTATGTGCGTTACATAGTGAATCACACAATACCTCATCGATGGTACTGTATATATTAGCTAACCACCATGGGCTAGCTGGAAGCTCATACATCAATGAAAAGATCTTTGTCAATTGCTGTATGCCTCATTATCTCACTAAGATTTCTTGGCAACAATTAACAGTTACCCAATTCATAGAAATTGCCTTTATTATTTTTGAAGCAGCTACTTTCTTTGGCTTTAATGACTAAGAGAATAGAGACAGATGTCTCTGTTGCTACGGAGACTGAATTAAAAAAAAAAAAAAAACCTTTGAAACGAAGTAAATAAGCAACTACCATCTTTTTTTAAAAAGGAGAATTCTGTTGGTTTTGAATTAACTATTTGTTTTAAAAACAAACCAGCAGTAGCTCCACTTTTTAAAGGAAATACATTAGAATGGTTTATTACCGTTCTTCTCTGACAGTAATAAATCATTAAAAAAAAAAAAGAAAAATAGGCCCACCTGTGCACTCAATATCAATTGAGGCTGATTATCAGGAACTGGTACTTTCTTTGTACTGGTACCTGAATTCAACAGGAATTGCCTTTTTATATAATCTGTCAATCCTCTATGACTAAAGAGAAAGCAGCCCCTCCCCTGAGTTAGAAACACAGGGGCTTTGCAGACAAGCTCCTGTGTGGAGTTGAGACAGCTCATGCCTTCTCTTCACCTAGCTCCAATCTCACCTGCAGACCCTTGGCCAGCTGTCCAGACACTGGAAAACAACTGATCCAAACCAAGGTAGTTGGCCACTGGACCTAACCCAAGCAAATTTTTTTCTTTTAAAATCCTTTCCATGTTCATCCCTCCTCCTCTATCTTCAATGTCTGATGCTCCACAATACACCAAATGTACTTCCATTTCCATATGCCCTGGACACGCACATCCTGTTCAAACCCTCCCATAATCTCACTTGTTCTATCACAGTGCTTGAAGAGGAATGATACCTTCACGCAAAAAGAAAAAAAATAATCCAGTTTGAAATGAAATCACATGTAATAAAAATAATTGCAATCCACCTAAATTCTTTGAAAGAATCCCTAATCTCCTTTGGCATCCATCTAAAATCACCCAAACATCTTTTTTTACTGGCTCTAATTAAATGATTAACCAGGCATCAGCATTCAATTTAAGTATTAGCTAAAAATTGAGCACTTTTTGAGCCTTTCTTGGTAGTAATATTTTGCTTAAATATTAGCATAACATTAAAACATAGACAAATTCTTAATGTACTTTTTAAATGTTACATGCTATTGCCATAATTAAAAACCACCCTTGGGGTGCCTGGGTGGCTCAGTCTGTTAGGCATCCAACTTCGGTTCAGGTCATGATATCATGAGTCACAGGTTCGAGCCCCCTGTCAGGCTCTGTGCTGGCAGCTCAGAGTCTGGAGTCTGCTTTGTGGATTCTGTCTCCCTCTCTCCCTGTCCCTGCCCAGCTCATACTCTCTCTCTCTCAAAAATAAACAGAAAACATTAAAAAAAAAATTTTAATCACCCTTAATATATAAAACAATGTGCAAGATAAAAGTACTTTCTTTTTCTTAAGAAAATATTCCAAGTTTTACAAAGTTTGGACTCAGTGACCTGGTGATGTCTCCTAACACTCTTCCTTTGTGAAAACATATTTTGAGCTGCAAATGCTGGACTTCAAAAAATAGAAAGTTTATAAGAATTTATAATCTGAAATCTTTCTGTACTTTCTATTGAAATTCTAACTTAGTAAAATGCAATTAGTATTGAAGACAGACCATCATCAAGGTCACAAATTGAGCAGTGCAGCATTTTAGGTGACTGTAACAGCTTTGGGGTCCATGATTCTGGGTTCAAATTACATTTCAACCACTTAAATGGGATGAGACTTCTGTGAATTGCTTGGCTTTCCTAAGTCTCAGTTTTGTTGGTCGTAAATTGTGGATATTAATCACCTCCTAAGTTTGTTGTCAGAGTTAAAATTGTATCAAAATATAAATATGTAGTCCAATGCCCAGCACTGAGATGCACTCAATAAATACTAGAAGTTATCTATTATTATCATCATTAACTGCTTCTCACTTTTCTCAGCATATTAATTAAAATCAAGATACAGCTTTCAAAGTTTTCATGAGAACTAGGGACACTGCAGGCTCTCCACCAGTTATGATAATATCATTTAGAAATATTTGCATTAGATATCAATTGTGATCTATTTCCAAATATTGTGTTCAGTTTGGATGATTATATCAGATCATGAGATCAAGCTAATTTTAATCATCACTTGTTCATCCTTGCCAAGGTAACAAGCTTGCTGTATTCTGAGACGACTTCCTTCAGCATCTAAGAGAGATTATTCCCCTTACAAAGAGCAGCCTTCCAACATCTTGTCAGGACCACTCTCTTTATTTGAAATCCATGCAGAACCTTACCTCAGCCGTTAACATTTCCTGATGAACTTCAACTACCTTACAGCACTGCCTTATAGCAGAGATTCTCAGCTTCATGTACCACACACAGACCATTCATTTAACAAATGTTTACTGGGTGCGAGGTACTATTCTAGGTACCATAAATACAATACTGAACTGAAGGCAGAGAAAGTCCCTGCTCTCTTGGTCCCTACCTTTCAATGATTCAAGATTGATTAAATTAATTAATTAAATAAACAAGTTGGTTTCCTTTAGTAACTTGGAAAGGAAAAAATAAACAAAACCAGTTGATTTGAGAGAAATTGGAGAAAATATTGATAGGAAAGATGGTGCCCCTGTTTATGGCCACTGTCATTCAGCAATGCACAGTTCCAGAAAGTCTGCTCATATAGATTCCAAAACAATGACATGGAAGCTGAGAGCTAAATGGCACAAATGAAGTGGCCATGCAAAGATCTAGGTAATGAGCATTTCTGTAGAAGGGAAAAGATACAACAAAGGTTATCAAGAAGGAATGAGCTTTGTATGCTCAAACAGAAAGCAGAACAGTTGACTACAACAAAGGAGTATGGAGGCAGATACCCAGAGATGACCTGGGAAAGGCAGGCCTTGAGATGGTTCTAGGGCCAGTTACATAATATTGCCTGCATAGCTTCTGCCAAATATCAGTATGTAGGCCACACCCCCAACCAATTAAATCACCATCACTAGTGGTAGATACCAGGCTGAGTGTGTGTGTTTCAAAGTTTCCTAGAGGATATGAAAGTATAGCCGGTATTAAAAGCCAATGATAAAGAGTGTTGCAATCCCTGATATGGAGTTAATGTTTTTGGTTACTTTTTAGTACCTCATCTCCCCATTTAAAGTTGTGTTCCAGGCATTTCTGATCATTATATCTTTGCAAAATGCCAAATAGAGAACTATGCATGCAGGAAATGCACAATACAAGGCTGTGATTGTCTTCTGTGTGCCGAAATCTGCTTAGAGTGCACTACAGAAACAGACTCATGGTTCTAGGCATATTCCCAATTACATTTTAAAAAATAAACAAACAGGTGCATGCAAACACCAGCACTTAGCAGCTGGCTCCCATGCATTTCCTTCAGGGAAACGAAGATACTGGCTAGAAATCCCTTAAGTATCTGAAAAGGAAACAAAAGAAGGTGTTTTTCTTTGTTTGTTTTGTTTTTGGTTAAAAAGTGAACAATACCAGTACCTGAGGGGCCATAAGGCAGAGGGTCAATGTTCCCAAATGTTAACCAACAATACCTACATAGTAATTTTGCCAGAGTCTCAGCGATTTCTCTAAAAGGAAATAATTCTTCTCCACAATTATTAGAAATTAGAAATTAGAGTAACTGAGGAAAGAACTAGATGATGAAGGTCACATGGAAAGCAAGGGGAAAAGCATAAGCAAAAAATTGTTGTGTTTGAAAATGACTGTTGGCACACAGAGAATTCCAGAGAGTCATTCCAGGATTGTTTGAGGGAGGTCTAGCTGTGACATCTGTCACCACAATGGCAGCCAGGGTTGGTTTTGATAAATGTCTGCTTCATATGTTCAGTTTAAGAGGAAGGCACCGCCTAACTAGAAGAGAATCATCCTCCACTTGTGGCTGATAGAAATTGCCAGACCCAGAAAGACTTCTGGGTAATATGTAATAGGAAAAAAAGTTACCCTCTTGGTAGTTGATTCCTGGAATTATCAAAATGGGGCACACAAGTAATGACAGCTGTGAGTACTCCAGACTCATGCCAGTAGTCTTTCTACCTATATCATCCAAACATTGACCTGTAGGTTTGGCCAGTCATAAACAGAGCTTCTAACATCATAATATTGACATAATGTTTTGTTATGCAGAGTCTAGTTATTTATGGTGGGGTTTGTGAGTTTGAACCTTGGTTTGACTCTTAGATCAGCTACTTGCTACTTATTAGCTGTGTGACCTAGGCAAACCACTAGACAGCAAGCTCCATGAGGATGTTCTTGTTTATCTGTTTTTGAGAGAGAGGGAATATGCACAAGTGGGGAAAAAGAGCAGAGAAAGAGAGAAAGAGAGAAAGAGAGAAAGAGAGAAAGAGAGAAAGAGAGA
>NW_026057577.1:96249004-96275397 GCF_023721935.1 Panthera uncia
AGAGAGAAAGAGAGAAAGAGAGAAAGAGAGAAAGAGAGAAAGAGAGAGAGAGAGAGAGAGAGAATGAATCTCCAGCAGGCTCCATACTCAGCCCCAAGCCTGACACAGGGCTCAATCCCACAATCCTGGAATCATGAACTGAGCTGAAATCAAGAGTCAGTGCCCAAGTGACTATTTACCTCATTTTTTCTAAGGAAACCTCACTGAAAAAGAAAAAAAAAAAAAAAAAAAAAAAAAGGATTCAAATCAGATCCAAACCAAAAGTCAAAAGACAGTTTGTTTCACTTGCCTTAGTTTCCACATCTTTAAAATGGGAATGATTATAGTATCTACCACATAGATTTTTTGTATGTATTAAAAGAAATAATGGATGTAATGCACTTTGCACGTTGCATAGGATTAATAAATATTCCAAATGTTTGTTAAAGAAAGGCCAGTGTGAGTATAATGCTTTTTAGCACTGTAGTGATATAAACAAGATAACTTTCTAATTACTTACAAATATTGTAACAATAGAATGGGGCTTTCTCAGGCTACTTAACAATAATTATCTTGAGTATCTGATCCCAAGCATGGGTTCAAAATTTCAAGCTAAGCACCATATTTCTAATAAGAGCTACATATTGTATCCGGGTTTTTGGTCCACCTATTTCAGCATCTTTCCTTTGAAAACTCCTCCCCTTTCATTCTGAGCTCAGTCTAGGAAAGAATAAGATCACCATGGTGACAACTACTCCCTCTTTGGAGTGCACTCAAATTTATGTTGAGCTTTTCTTAAATGCTGTTGTGTCTTGTCTTTAAATTGTCTCCTGAAGTCACTCCAAGGTCAGGGAAATGTCTTCATCACTTAAGGTCTCCTTCAATAATACAAAAGAGCAATTGGGAGTTCATGATCTAGAATTGATAAATTTTATAATAAATAAATGTATCATATTTGAGTCAGGCAAATTATCTACTAGGTCCTTTACGTTAAAGAAGTTGTAGGTGATGTGACTAACAGCCCATAAAATAAAAGTGTATGTGTAATACCTTTTTTTCCTCTATAGTGTCCTATCAAGACATTCATTGAGTATCACTTATTCAGAAAGTTGCCATACACAATATGGAATATAAGCCTGGGTTCTGATACTGACACAAGTTTGGGTCTTTCTGTTTTATACTAAATATAATGCTACCATGAATTATACTGTGAAATAAGTGCTACTTTAGGACTGGGTCCACCTTCATCAGGAGACAGAAACTGAGAAAAAATCTAGTTAAGTCTGATTGGTTAAGAAAAGTTTTAGGGAGTACAGAAGGTTTCAGTCTGTAATGTTTCATGTTTCATGTTAATGTTTCATTCAGACATTCAGTCTGGAATGTTCCATGCAGTGTTGTGTGAATCAAATGAGATATGTATATGTAATCCTTATCAGAGCTGGCCCATGATATTACGTGGTTGCCATATGTTAGCTATTATTAAGTTTCAGAATTTATTACTACTATTGTTGCTATTACTGAATTTTAACATCTGATCTACAATATATCTACATTTTGGGAACAGTCTCAATCTGTTTTGTATAAAGACCTAAAATGGCTCTCTGAAGCAATCCCACAACAGGAGAGCGTATGGGTAGACAGAGGCAAAATCCTGGATGTCACACAAATATACTTCCAAAATATTACTCAGTATAGGCAGAGGGATTTTGTTTGACCAAGTAGTCATGGCAGTTGAAACCTACCACTGTGCAAAGAATTTGGTTAAGTGCGATGTGGCATCTTTTATCACAAAGTATCTATAACCTTCCTCTCCCCCTACAAAAATTCACTACCATTTCTTATACCTGGATTAGGAAACACACCAAAAGCAGAATTACCCTACAAATGGCTAATTTTATATGTCCTTATCTAAATTGATGATCCTTAGTATGTGATTTATGTAAGAGGAAGCTCTAGAGGGATGGACTAGAGCACGGAGGTAACTTTTCTGAAAGAATTTCCCTTGACAGCCTTGACTTGGAACACACATACACATAGTACAAAATTGTTTCGTGAATCATCCTGCTTTGAGTTTTTTTAAAGTAGCACTGTCACCATGTGGGAGCATCATCTTTTTGCTCTCCATTACCCTATTGACATGTTTTTCCACCCCAGTGCTGTTAATCCATGAAAGTTCTTGATGATTAAAACTGATGTGGTCCTTTAAGGAAATTCAGTGGTCAGTAACATTTCCTCTCCCAAAGCCCCTTATATGTCATGCCAGGAGTGACAACTATGTGTGCTTTAGGCCTCTTGAATCGATTTAATATTTCAATTTGTGCTACTGATGTTTCATCTGACAGTGGCAGGTCTCCAAAACACTTCTACAGTGCCACTACTGACCTCACTGAAGGTCAAATAGCAATTAAATTTTGAATTAATTCACTTTTTCTCTCTACACCAATCCCAAAGTTCTTAGATATAGTCACACAAACAAAATGAACTTGGTAAAAGACCCTCAGTGGATAGAATTTACTCAATAACTCAGAAAATATTTATTGGACACCTATAGCATCCCAAGCAGTTCTTTAGACACTGAGGATTTAAGTAAAAGGAATTCAGACACAGCTGCTGCCCTCCAGGAGATTAGATTCATAATGTGGAAAGCCTGAATAAAATTGGCTATTCCAAAAAGATGTCTTCAATGTAAGTCACAAAGAGAAGTGGTCACTTAGAGCCCTCACATGAGGGCTGTGGTTTAGAAAAGAATCCCCCATGATAGCCTGCAGACCAGTGCTGCCTCATGGACAGCACTCCATAGTGAAATGTTTTTCACATAGTGAAATGAGAAAAATGAGAGCTTTACCAACCTTCTGCCCCACTAATTCCCTATGTAAACCCTCCATTCTGATTACAGTGGTTCCTCCCTGGACTCTGCTCACTCCAGTTTGCCAGCTTCCTATAGAGTAGAATTTTCCACCCTATTTCCATCATTACCTTCCCAATGGCCACCATCTCATACCATTGTCATTATTTCATAGTATTTTTATTTATCTTAGTGAATTTTAGTTTCCTACACACATTATCTTAAAAGTCAATTATAAAAACCTTAAATACAACAACCCACATATGATTTGCTATGATTAGAGCGTAGCTGTCAAATAAATTTAATTTTTCAAATGCTCCTAATTTCAAACTAGATACTATTAGCTAATGAAAGCTCTGAGTATGAGTTGCCATCTTTTTCCTAGAATAGGGAAATTAGCAAATGTAAGAGAGTGGTTAAGGCCAGAGTAGACATAAACTGAGATGCTCTCCTTGAAGTAATGGATATATGTCAGATAAAATTGACATGGGAGTAACTTCTCAGTTTTGTTTCACTAGTTATTGAAATGTCCTCCTGTACCACTGGTAATACTCATTTTTGTTTTTTGCGGGGGGGGGGGTTGGTAACAAAGCTACAATAATAACATAAATAATGATGACAGTGTTGCTGTTGCTGCTGCTGATAATAATCATCTAAAAAGTAGCCATCAAGTACTTACTGTATGCCTGGCCCTGTTTTAAGCACTTTTACACATAACAAGTAATTGAATCTTCCCAAGAGCCCCTGAAGAAAGCACTTTTGCACATGGGATCCCATAGCCCTAAAAAGTTTAGTAACATGCTCAAGCTCATAGAGCATGTTTAAGAGCAGTCACTGATCAAACCTCAGCTCTAACTGAAATCAACCTTGTTCCCAGCACCACCATTTACTTTGCAACCCTGGGAAAGCCACTTTAACACCATTTTTGCAGAAGAAACCAACACTTTGAGAGGTCACCACTGAATAACATTCTATGCCTGTCACAAGGACTCAATGAGGAGAAGGAAGAGAAGGGAGGGTAGAGGGAGGAGGGGCAGGAAGAGAATGGTAATTGAATCCTTCCGCCATCATTCTTTAGCTATTTAACCTTAGAAAGGTTGTTTAGTATCTCTGAGTCTTACTTTCCTTCATCTGTAAAATGAGATGATATCAGCTCCTGGATAACACTGTGGTAAATGTTTTGAAGTGGCTACAGTGAAAGTCTAGCTCAGTAGTTGGTATGTAATAGGCCCTCAATAAGTAGTCCGTGTTATTATTCTGCAGTGAGCTTATCAAATCCCTAGCCATTATTCACGGCTCATTCTACGCCATCCATTCTCCGATGCTTTCCCTTATGCGCTCTGCCCACAATGATAACTACAATGATAAGTCTTTCCTCTGAATTTCATATCGCTTATTTCACTTTTTTTTTTTTTTTAAAGCCAGCTTGTTCTTCCAAAGTAATTGAGGCTTTTATAAAACAAGACTTACAAACTTCTTTTTAACACGTACTATTTAATACATCATACTCCCCTAAAATGTAGATCAAAAAGATTTAGTAATTTTTAAAATTAATTTATATGAAACGAGAAATGTTTCATCAACAGAATCTGAAAAGGTAATCTAAATAGTAGTGGAAAAAATAGTGTTTTTTGTTTCTCACAGTTTTCCTCTTCATGTTGACTGTCCATAATTAATGTAAATAGCACCATCTTCCTCTGGAGGATATTAAATCCTCATAAACAATAAGATATTCACATTTTGAGGGGGTGCCTGGGTGGCTCAGTTGGTTAAGCCTCTGACTCTTGATTTCAGCTCAGGTTATGATCTCATGGTTCATGGATTCAAACCCTGCCTTAGGCTCTGCACTGACATTGCTGAGCCTGCTTGCAGTTCTGTCTCCCTAGCTCTCTGCCCCTCCCCCACTCATGCGTGCGTGCATGCACACACACACTCTCTCCCCCCCTCTCTCAAAATAAATAAATAAACTTAAAAAAAAGGTATTCACATTTTTGGTAAGAAAAAGATGGCTTAATATCCAAGACAAGCATCTCAATCTGGCCAAAAAAGTATCACATTCTAATTTGCTCAGCTGTTTTCTTCCTTTACTTTCATTGTAAAAGTAATATAAGAGGCACCTGGGTGGCTCACTTGGTTAAGCACCCACTTCGGCTCAGGTCATGATCTCACGGTTCATGAGTTCAACTCAGGAGTCAGGCTCTGTGCTGACAGCTCAGAGCCTGAAGCCTGCTTTGGATTCTGTGTCTCCCTCTATCTCTGCCCCTCCCCCACTCATGCTCTGTCTCTGTGTCTCAAAAATAAATAAATATTAAAAAAAAATTTAATATAAAATTATAGTAGAATGTTAGAAAACTATGGAAAAATAATAAGAAAGCACAAATGTTTTGTTATCTGTTTCCCCAGAACTAGTCCCTATTAACATATCCTTGTATGTCACTCTCACCTTTTCCTTAATGTTCTGTGGTACATTAAAAAAAAAAAAAATCGGGGCACCTGGGTGGCTCACTTGGTTAGGTATCAGACTCTTGGTCTTGGCTCAGGTCATCATATCCTTGTTCATGAGTTTGAGCCCTACACTGGGCTCTGCACTGACAGCATGGAGCCTGCCTGAGATTCAGTCTCCTCCCCTGTCTCTCCCCCTGACTTGCTCTCTGTATCTTTGTCAAAATAAAATAAATAAATAAGGCTATATGTACTTTTGAAAAATATTTCCATATTCTTATATGTTCTTTAAAAAGATACATTTTTTAGGGCTATATAATACTTCAACATTTTGATGTTATTAAACTCTTAAAGGTAAATGACTATTTTCAAATTGCCCTTATTTTAAACGATTCCTTAGATAATATCCTTCGAAATATATCTGGCTGTCCAATGATAATTCTTAGCATAAAATGTTAAATGGGTAAGAAGAGGTTTCGAAGTTTTAAGTCTCTTCAGTTCCTCAGCACTATGCATTCCCATAAGTCAGTGATTGGTGAACCCCTCCCCCACACCACACACTTACCAATACCAAGGAAATGAATGTTTTAAAACCTTTCATAATTTTCCTAGAAGACAAATGCTGGTATAATACACTTTATGGACTTTTAAAAATATCCTGCTTAATTCTGAACAGACAATACCAGTGCTCTAGACATTCTAGTTTCTGCTCAGCTTACAAAAATGACTTCCAAATCAAAAACACTGCACTTGTGGAATAAGGAGGTGCTAAATTCATTACATTAATTAAATAAGTGCTAAATTAATTAAGGAAGACATTTGACTGACATGGCTCTAATGCTATGGTGACTGACATAAGCAAACCAAAGTCAGCCTGTAAATAACTCAACACTACGAAATCAAAATGCTAAGGACAACCAATCACCAACAGCTGATTAGGCTTTCAGCTGTAGCCAATCAATCATTTCCTGACCTTGCTTTAGGCTTTTGTCTGTGAAAGTCTCTCCCTGAACTCCAGCCTATAAAGTTCTCCTAACCACTTCCGCTTTGGCACTGCCAATTTAAGTTGATTTTTACTCAAACTCTTACGCCTCAGTTTATTTTTTTAAAGTTCTGATGTCAAAGACAGAATTGAAGGAGACCCCCAACAATCCCCAGGAGCAACAAGAAACGAGAGGTAAGCTACCTGTTCAGCCTCTTGAGTTTGCTGATTTCTCGCTGCTTCGGGCACCTACAGAGGTGATAAGAACATCCTTCTCAGATCCTCCATCTGCAGCTTCTACACTCGGAGCCTCAGGACTTCATTTGGGCATTTCTTCCCCTACGGTGACCCATTGCATTACTTCTGGAAATCAGACCTAACAGACAAGCCCCAACTTAGAAACGCCCAGCAATCCCAGGTCTGACTGGGTCTGACTTAAAAACCGGATTGGGTCTGGGGTTGGGCTGGGGGCGGGACCAGTGGGAGGGCTCAGGTGAATAAAATTTTGTTTTAAAGCTGGACAAGTAGGTAACCTTACCAAAGATAATCTTCAATTACGGTGGCTTCAGTGGAGAATTTTTAACCACCTTAGATAGGATTATCCATTTACGAACTGCCCTAGAGAAAAGGTGGTCTCAGCCAAGCACTCAGTATAAAGAAGAGACAGAAAAAAATTTTTTCCTCCTCTGTACTTTCTGGGGACCAGGATGAGAACTCACTGGGGCACCCCACCTGGAACCTGCAGATGACGTTCTGGGAAAACCGGTAGTCTGCAAAGGATAAGAATAAAAAACAAACTCAGCTCTCCCAGATTTCTACTTGTGGTACCCAGTAGAGAGAAGGTAAAATTTCATGTCTCTTCCTTTCCAAATTCAGATTGGCAGGAAAATATTGATTATTGATCATTTCTTGCCCAGGAATAGCTACTGCCTCATTTGTCTAATTTTGTGTCCCAGGAGCTTGGCTTAACAACCAACCATGACGTTGGGGTGGGGGTCCCAAAAATACATCTAGATGGAGATGTGGGTTGCAATACATTTGTAGCTGGGGTCCTAACAAGTGTTGCCAGCTCTCAGGGGAATTGTCTAAGTATTTCTTTTGGTTATCTTTGGAAGTGGCTCTGCATATTGGGAAGGTAGTACCTTCTGCACCTTCTCTGGGTCACCGTAGGGGTGACCTTTCTTAGGTCTTCATGGGGTTGATCAATACAACTAGGAATATTTACTGTTGCTCCTGGCTGGCACCTAACAAGATATTTGAAAGGATTTTTTTTTTCTTTTTTCTTTTTTTTTTTTTAAGTAGCTCTACAATCAGAAGTGGGCCAAATTGGAAGCTGATATTAAGATCCTGATAGGAACTATTTTTTAGGACTTTTCCTCAAAGCTAAAATGAAAGACAGTATGTACCCAGAGGAAAAGAAAAACATTCTGAATTCATTGTAGAAGGATTTACCAAACCATTCTGAAGAAACACAGCTCTAAATGTAGAATATAGGGATCTTTTGATTTCAATCTTAGTTGAAGATCTTCTTCTTGATATAAAGAAGCAAATTGAGGATAATGTAGTTTGATAGCTGGGCCAGCTTCTGGATATCATTCCAGTTGCAACCCAGTTCTTTGAGGACTTAAAAAATGGACTTGTCTTACAAATTGAGTCTTTTTAAGAACAGAAATGTGGCTCTAGAAACAATTCAAACACCACCTATCCCTTTTGCCAATCCCCAAACCTCCCCTATTCATCTCAAAAGGTTTGCACATATTGTGAAAGATCTGGATTAAAGAAACAAAAGCCTTTCTTGGAGAAATTTGCATACTTTCCCTGTGCCTTTGAGATAAAAATATTCTACCTGGTCTTCTCTAGGAACCCAGAGCATTCTCTTGATACGCAAACTTCAAGGAGACAATTCTTAGTGTGTGTGATGGGGGGGGGGGGGGTAGGGGGAATAAAAAGAGAAAAAGAAAGAAAATAAAGCTATATGGAAATTAGGGGAATAAAAAAATTTAAAAGCCTTTCCACAAACATTAGTAAAAGCTTTAGCCATCTGAGCAGGTAACTTTAACTTATTCTATTCGCCAGAAACACAATTTGGATTCAACTCTCCTTTTATAAACTAGTGAGTTTTCCACTATCATACTTTTCTCATTGCTAGTACTTTATTTTTTTTTAATGTTTATTTTTGAGAGAGACAGAGAGGCAGAGCACGAGCAGGGGGAGGGGCAGAGAGAGAGGGAGAGACAGAATCCGAAGCAGGCTCCAGGCTCTGAGCTGTCCGCACAGAGCTGGACGTGGGGCTCAAACTCACGAACCCAAACCATGAGATCATGACCTGAGCTGAAGTCAGATGCTGAACCTACTGAGCCATCCAGGTGCCCCTCTCATTGCTAGAATTTTAAAATGAAAGCTTTAAGATCTCTGCATGTGTCTATGTTACATGCATCTATGTATGTGTGTTATAGATTTGTGATATTTTTCTACCTCCAGATGGCATTGCCATAATTGATTTGTAAAGACAAACAAGCATTTATATAAATCAAGTATACTCTCATAAATATAGAAACTAACCCAAATGATTTTCAAGTTCGTGTGATCTAGGATAACGTTTGGTAAATAAACGCTGATTTAAGTTTGTTGGCTTAAGTAAAACAGGCATGTCTTTAGAGTTATCAGCATTGGATATAATAATACTCTTATTCTACCTAGATTTACTGGAAGTCAGTCTTATGCTGTCTCAGTTACAGAATTTGTCAACAAGAAAAATAACAGATAACAAGATGAAGGTTAGACATTCAATATCATAAAATTTTCATAAATAATCTAAACATAATTGTTAACAAGTAAGGTACGTAAGTAATGAAAAAGTTTATAAACCTACTTTTCAATAATATTTATGCTTATGGTATGTCTACTTAAAAGTAGTTTCCAAAATCTTTTTGGTAACTGAAAACTTAAAAGTATACCGAGTTAGGTTAAATATTGGATATTCATTGAATATCTAGATTTCCAAATAAGATAAAATACTGAAATATTAATTACTGAACATAGGTTTATCTACTTTTGGCTTCCTTTATTGGTGACTCCTGGTACTTTTACAGTCACACACAAAGCAGTGAAAATTTTGAGTTGCCCAGTACACATGTTCCGGGCTGAGATATAACAAGGCAGTGCCGTGCCTTCTTTTTTCAGTGCTCATATTATAAACAAGTCCTTTTCATGGTCTATTTGGTGCCACACCTTTTACATTTTTGTGGTTTTTTCTTGCTGATTTTGCTGTTTTAAATGACCCCCCCAAGCACATAGTTAAGTGCTACCTGGTAATCCCAAGTCTAAGAAGGCTGTTATGTGTCTTATGGAGAGAATACATGTGCTAGGTAAGCTTTGGTCAGGCAGGAGTTACAGTGCTGTCGGCCATGAGTTCAATGTTAATGAATCAACAACATATATTAAATAAGATGTCCTTAAACAGAAACACACATAAAACAAGGTTACATATTGATCTGTTGATTGGCTGATGGAAATGTTGGGACTTGAGGCTTGCACTTATCTAATCCTGTATTTCCCCTAGAGGCCATGGTTCTGTACTTGCTAATTCAGTGTTCCAGCAACTTCACAGAACATGACTGCCTCAAATAAGGAGAATCAACTGTTATATTTATTTATTTCCCCATGTTCTTGATATTTTATTCTTTGTATGATTATGGCCCTATATTCTTACATTCTTTATTAGGATGCCTACATTTTTTTTTTAAGTTTTTTAAATCTTTATTTTTGAGAGACAGAGAGACAGAATGCGAGCAGGGGAGGAACAGGGAGAGAGAGAGACACAGAATCCAAAGCAGGATCCAGGCTCTGAGCTGTCAGCACAGAGCCCGATGCGGGGCTTGATACCACAAACCATGAGATCATGACCTGAACCAAAGTCAGACACTTAACTGACTGAGCCATCCAGGTGCCCCTAGGATGCCTACATTTATAACCCATTTTCTATGGAGTTGAATATGGTATGTAGGTACACAACACACACACACACACACACACACACACACACACAAGCAAATATCCATTAAAATACCTCACCTATAATATTTTGACTTATTTAAAATTGATATTATGTATGATGATATTTATATTAAATTGACCTTTTCACAATGTATTTTTAATCTGTTGGTTTTTCAGTCAAATGGGACTCATCATATTATTACTTCCCTTATACAGGGATACCTCATTTTATTGTGCTTCATTTTACTGCACTTCACAGACAACGCATTTTTACGAATTCAAGGTTCATGGCAACCCTGCATTTAGCAAGTCTACTGATGCCATTTTTTCCAGTAGCATTTGTTCATTTCATGTCTCTGTCAAATTGTGGTAATTCTTGCAATATTTCAAACTTTTTCATTATTATTATATTTGAACTGTTTCAGTCTCATGATAAAACTTTAATGGATGATGAGTTGCTTCTTGTGGAGGAGCTAAGAGGCTGGTTTCTTGAGACGGAGTCTACTCCTTGTGAAAATGCTGTAAAGATTGTTGAATGACAAAAAAGCATTGAGATTATTGTATCATTAACTTAGTTGATAAAGTAGTGGTAGTGGTAAGGTTTGAGAGAATTGACTCCAAGTTTGAAAAAAGTTCTACTGGGGGTAAAATGCTGTCAGAGTCACAAGCCACAGAGAAATTGCTCAGGAAAGAAAGAGCGCAGCAAACGGCCTTGTCTTATTTTAAGAAATTGCCACAGCTACCCAACCTTCAGCAACCACCACCTTGATCAGTCAGCAGATATTAACATCAAGGCAAGACCTTCCACCAGCAAAAAGATTATGACCCACTGAAAGCTCAGATGATGGTTAGCATATTTTTTTCGCAATAAAGTATTTTTAAATTAAGATACATCCTTTTTTTAGACATAAGGCTATTGTACTTTTAATAGACTACTGTATAGTGTAAACATAAAATTTATACGTACTGGGAGCCCAGTAAATTCATTTGACTTGCTTTATTGTTGTATTTACTTTATTGGGGTGGTCTGGAACTAACCCTACAATATCTCCATATTTTCTTAACACCTCATTAAAGTGCTTGTTCTATTTGTTCATCCTGGCTTACATAGTTCTAATGATACAAAAAAACCTCTGCAGACCACTTTTATTATTTTTTTGTAACTGTTTTGTAATAGTAAACTAAGCTATTCAAAGATATTCCCACTCAATTTTCCAAATGAGCTACTCAAAAATTTAAATAGCATTTTATAATTACTTTTCTTATTCTACGTTACAAATATCTCATTGATTTATGTACTCCAGGACTCGAACACCAAAATCTACATCCAATGATAGTTGGCAAACATTGGTAAGCATGCTATTCACACTTCAGTATAAGTGACAACAGGATTTAACAAAAGTTTCATAATTTAAAATTGATGTAATTAATTTACTAGATCATAGCTTATCATATCATATTCTTCATAATAAAACTTAGACTTTCTCTAGAATAATCCCATACTTTTACTTGTTCAAAATATTTCAATTAGTGGATCAGTATCTGGAATAACAGACTGGACTAAAAATTAAGGCTTGTCTCCTTTTTAGCTATGCAAAGATGAGCAACCTCTTGGGACCTCAGATTTCAGGATTAAGAGGACTTTAGTTTTATGTTAAATAAAATAATTTACATTGAGAAAAAATTTTAAATGTAGTACATGACATGTATTTAATAACTGTTCCTATCTACATTTTTAACCCTTCATAACTGTTTTACTAAAACACCACACACACATTATATATTTGTTCTGGTTACATAAGCTCTATTTTAGTCTTTAAATTTTCAAGGAAATATTTTGTGAAATATATAATGTTGCATGACTATATATTGGAGAATTTGGAATATTTAAAGAAAACCTGTTGTAAATCTCACAACGTTAACAGGCATCTCAGGTATATAGTGTCGAAAACAAATATCTCAAAATGCTCTCATCTTAAAGGTTAGATGTTAAGTATTAAAATCTGTTTCTATGCTGGCAAAAAAGGAAAAGAAAAAAAAAAGCTCTGTGTATTACTTTCATCATAGTGCTAATAGTTTCAGTGCTTACACAGAAGTGCATTTTAAACTAGAGGGGAAAAAAAAGTTAATCTTATTTTTAAAGAGACTAGGTCACTTATATATTCAGTACATACTGATTATTACAAAACCTTTAAATGGGAAGGAAAGTGAAAAATGTCAACTTGTATTCCACTGATAGGGAATTAAATCCACACGTCACCCACTGCAGGATATGTTGCTGAAAACACAGCCTTCGTGTAGATCTGTTAATTATCCCAAAATTTCTACCTAAAGTAGGGTTTCAATTTATTACTATCAAAAACTGAATAACATTGGTTCTACCTAGCCCTTACCAATGGCATTCTTTCAAAAGATCAGGGTTTTTCTCATGATTTTTAAGTTCTTTTATCTTCATTTTGTAAATAGTGAAAAATAGCCAAAAACCCCATATTTTTAGTGACAACAGAATCACATCTTGTATCTCATCCTAGTCTGGTTGAAAGCATATATGAGTGTCTATGAGAACTATGAGAATCTACATTTAAATCTAATGTTTTCTATGAATTCAATAGGGGGTAAAACCATTTTATACACTAATTCCAGTTAAGCAAAAGAAGTTGCATAGAAATTTTTAAGGTACTGATCTACTAACTGAAATATATTGATCAAGCAAAAATATGGCATTATTCTTAAGAAAGCCTATGCTTTAGTATGAAGAATATGATCTCATAAGCTATGATCTAGTAGTTAATTACATTATAATAAATATATGTATTGCCTCTTATGAGGAAGGAGAGTAGTATTTAAAATTTCAGTAATAAGCCTGAGTGAAAAGAAAAAAATTTTAAAAAGCCAGAGAAAGTATGGATGGGAACTAAAAACTTGGGCAAACACTGGTTTATGCTTACAAAGCCCATTGCCTAGTTAGGCTACTCTCATTTATTCTATTAGGGCTGGACATGACACTTTAAATTGAACAGCAGATGGCAGAAGTCTTATGAAGTTCTTTGCTAAGTAGGTAGGTATTTCTTGAAAACAGGTTCAATAGAATGTAAACTACAGTGCCAGACAGTTAGGATGAAGGACTTGAGAAAGTTGACAGCAGTTTTCTGCAAGCCAAGCCCTGTCTCATAGACTGGATTATTTAGCCAGAATTCAAAACATTTGTGGTTGCAAGAGTCAATTATCTTTTTTTTTTTTTTTAGTTTTTATTAATGTTTTATTTATTTTTGAGAGAGAGAGAGAGAGAGAGAGAGAGAGAGAGAAACAGAGCGGGAGCGGGGGGAAGGGCAGAGAGAAAGAGGAAGACCCAGAATCTGAAGCAGGCTCCAGGCTCCGAGCTGACAGCACAGAGCCCAATGCGGGGCTCAAACTCACGAACTGTGAGATCATGACCTGAACCGAAGTCGATGCTTAACCGACTGAACCACCCAGGCGCCCCAGCAAGAGTCAATTATCTTAACTAAATGATGGCCAGACCTAATGAGAGCACTGAGAAAACTCAATGAGTTTCCAGGCCAGCATGCTAGGCAAATCACTTACATCCTAAGATTTGCTTTTATTATCAACATGGTTCCTAAAATCATGTAGCCTTTTCTCTCTTCCTACATTGATACAATAGTCCTCATTTTCCATTTCCCTGACAACCATGTACCAAAGACCCATCATTTCCAGGAAACTGAGTCAGAGAATTATATTAGATGATAAGATTAGGAGGATGAGCAAGAAAGAGAAAAAGAGGGAATGATCATTGAATCTAACAAGGTCAAGAAAACCCTCTAGGAACCTGAAATATGGGCCTTACTCTTCATGGTAGGCTCTATTCTTCCAGGTCTGGCTCCATCTAACCTACCTGCAGTGTTCCAATCTATGACTTGCTCTGGAAGAGGATAAATGGGTTACATAGGATATATCAGAGTCTTAGGTCTGTTTCACCATACCCCTTCCCATTTCTGCCAAAATTGACAACTCTACATATAGAATGGATTTCCTAAGTACTCAGTGATGTCTCCTTAAGAACCAAAACAATGATGGACCCACGTTTCCAAGAAAAAAAGTGGTACTAGGGGATATTTCTAGAAATGGATAGCACCTAATCTATGTGCTAGGGTCCTTAAAGTCAGAGATGTACTCTAATAAATTCAAGCCTTCCTTACACAACCCAGTTTGGATCTGACCTCCAAGACACTAGGAACAATTATGCTTCAGAGATAAAGTGTGCTGAGCATTGTCCCACTGAGTGCCTTTCTCGCAATCTAAAAATAGTGTAATCCAAAAAGAAGTCACCACTACCCCAATAGAAGATTCCCTCAGCTCAAACCACATAACCAAGAAAACATGTGGGGACAGCAAGAAAAAAATGTGGAAAACTAGTCATGGTAGAAAGGTAGGTTTCAGACAAATTGCTTGGACTTCAGTTTCTTTACCATCAAAATGGAGCCAAAACTGCAGATAACATTCATTTATCTCTGACTATGTGTCTAAGTACCATGCTAAGTACCTAACTGCATCATCTACTTTACTTCTCACTACAGCCTCATGAGATTCCCATCCAGGCATAATATTATATGCTCTGTAAGTACTTTCCAAACTCACTGTTCCAGCCAGGCTGTCTGATTATTGCATTATGCACATCCTCTTCATCAAAGTATCCACATCATCAACCTTGCCCGTAAACACATTCTCACTTACTTCGCCACCTAAGAACTTCCCTTTACTTTCTGCCTCATTTTCACAGGAAAAAGAAAACTAAACAAAACAAAACAAAACAAAAAACACAAACAAAATCTGCTAGAAATAAAAAAAAAAGGATAGAAAGGGAAGAAAGAAGAAGAAGAAAAAAATTAATCCAGATACCTTTTCCTTTTATCCATCTAGTCACTCATAAGTCTCTATCTTAACTGTTCCCCTATCTTATCCTTGGCTATAATATCTGCATGAATACTCAAATTACTAAAATTATTCTATAACTGAGGTTTTAGCTAAGTCAGATGATCCATCTCCAAATTAGAGTTGCAAAATGTATTTTTAATTGTCCCCATAGAACCCTTTAATTTTCTCACCCCCAAAGTGCACTGTCTTGCTGAGGTGTGACCTGTAAAAATATAAAAAGCAAGATCTGAAAAGCAAAAGACTGGAGAAAAATGTATGCAGAATGCCTAAGAAAAAGCCTTAGGAAGCCCTTTGATATATGGTGCTAGATGCTGTAGAAATATATTGAGAATACCAGTTAAGGAGCAATAAAAACACAGAGGATTTTACTAGGAACATCAGAAAGGCTTGCTGGTTTCCTTTTTGCTTGTTGTCTTATTGCATGTATAGATTAACAACATTAAACAGATCAAGGGGGCCAAGTTTTTCTTTCAATGCAATGCTATGTGGCCCAACTGACCACAAACATCACCTTTTATTTCCATGTGTACATAGCAAATATGAAAAGTTTGATGACCAAATTATTTGTAGAAGCCAGGGGATAAGGAGGGGGTACCAGAGGGGACACATCCAGGTAGACAAGAGGCAGATACATGACTGAAGAATTGTAGTCATTCAATTGGGTTGGAAGAGAGAGACAGACAATAGCAGATTTCAGAGAAAGAAAATGACAGGACAAATTACTTTTGTCCCTAAGGAAAAAAAAGAAGCCAGGTTTTCTACACGGAGCTGGAAAAGCCCTATTTTGTGCTCTGTATCAAAGCACTTTGGTCAACAATACAAACAACATGAGGCAGAGCAAAACACAAAATTGTAGCTATGATTCCACTCACCAAAAGGGTAGATCTTCAATGTGCAATTCAGCTGGCTTTACAGGACTGCTCCACAGCAAAGCCAAGCAACGAAGCAAGCCCCAGTCTTCTTAGGCAATAAAAAGCTGGATGTAACTGTTAAAAAAAAAAAAAAAAAAAGAGAGAGAAAGAAAATAGATAAGTTTCAAATGAGCACATAAAAAAAAGAATAAAAATGCAAATAAATACTATATCTCCTCAAAATGTAGGAAAGTTGGAATTAGGAGATAAATAAGCTAAATTGTACACCTTACCCTTGAGAATATCTTTCATCAGAGAAATGTAAAATATGGTTATAAAACCTATTAATTAAATCAGTCATTTTGACTATGGCACACCATTATCGTTAAGACAAAATTACCACAATACTATACCCATTCGTTATCCTTTAAATCTGATGCTGTTTATAATATAAACACTGAAATATATAGTATTACAATGGGAGAATAAGCACATCTTTCTAGCAATATACAGATTTGAAGCTTGTTCTTTACATTTACAAATGAATTATTTCATCTTTAAATATACAGTTTACTCATCCATACAATCTAAGCATTATTTTGCCAACCTTTAAATTCAAATACTTGCTAATTAGTATCATGGTCAATAGAATGCAGGAGTAATATTATATCACAGGAAAGTCCCCTGACTCCAATATAACTTGCTTTGGGCAAATAACCTAAGCTTTCATCATCTAAAATGGGGATATAATAGCACCTATTTCATACAAATGTTGTGATGATTAAACATAAAGATCCATCAAAAGCACTTAGTACAGTGCTTGGCACATAGTACCATTTTAATACACATCACCTGTCACTATTGTCATTGTTGTTACCAACACTCCAATGTTATACCTGGAATGTCACCAACAGAGATTTTGAGCTCGCCTTCTAATGATGAACTCTTTTGAAAAATACAAACATGTCCTCTTCCCCCCAAAAAGTCCACATAATTAAATGAATGCACACTAAGATGTTTGCTTTTCATTATGTTCTCTTCTCCCCTGGCCAGTAGAACTGGGGCCATGAGGGAGGCAAAGAGTGATTTCCTAAGTTCACAAAGGGATTGGTGTTAGTGCAAAAAAGAAAGAGAGGTCAACAAAGAAGGAATGACAACAATGGAAAACAAATAGCTTTAATCACTTAGTTTTGCTCAAGTCATTCTGATCTTGGACACTAAATGTGTATCTCTAACTGTAAAACAAAGGAGTCCTTCCTAAACCAGCATTTCTAAGGCAGGGTATTAGATCCTCTGGTGAGCTGGAGCTTCAGTCTGGCTGAGCCTATCTCCAGCTCCCATATAAGGCCACAGCCGGATAACACACTCCTGGACACCCTCCTCACAAGAGCAAACAATACTTTCAGGCTGATGACTCTATCCTTCCTGACCACTCTGAAAATCCTCCTTGTCCTCCTCAAAGACTCTTGGAAATATAGAATCAACATTAGGTGCTACCATACTGATCTTGCAGACAGTTAAGAGGGCTTGTCACAGTATAGTGGAGAGTATGGAATTTAAATCACAGCAGACCTGAGTTTGAACTGTGACTCTGTCACTAATCAATCTCATACCAGGTTCTTCAGACCCCCTGAGCCTCAGTCTTCTTAACTGTAAGATGGGAGCAGAGGAAGAACACCTATTAAATTGAGTAATAAGGAAAGAAAATATTTCTGGCACACAGTAGGCATACAACAAATGTTAATCACAATTTCTGCTTTCCTTGTTGTGCTATCTTCCTTATTTTGGTAGCTTTATAACCTGATTATAAGGGAATGATACAGAATATGTCTAATCAAGACTATGTCTTTAAAAGACAAACTGACAAGACCAGACAGAATTGTAAGACCTTATGTAAACTTGTTTTGTTTTTATTTTCTTTTCTTTTTTCAAGTTTCAATTTGGCAATCAGAGCCCAGCAAAGCAATATGGTTCTTTGATTTATTTCTTAGAAACTCTACAGCCTTTATTGTCTTTGTATCATACAACTTTAGCACTTAATTATATCCTACCTTGTAATAACTAGGTGTCCTTATAATCAAGTCTGTTTACTCACTTGTGCAGTTCTGATCCTTTAATCTCTCCAGAATATTAGTTTTTAATGGTATAAAAAGCCACAATTTAACAATTTTATTACTAAATAAAATTGTAAGAATATTTTGAAGAAGATTCACCAATGGGTTGAATCTAAAAATTACTTTCATAATTAGGAATGGCACAAAATCATACAAGTAAGCCTCAAAAGTACAAAGGAAGCTTCCATGCCTTTCCATTGACTAGCTGTGCAGCCTTGGGCAAGTCACTGAGCTTCATCTTTGGACCTGTAGATGAACCTACCCTTGAGTCAGATACTTGTCTTAGCTAGCTTAGAAATTTACTGAAGAATTCTCTATAATAACAAGACTATAATAACAGCTATATATTTTAGGCAAGAGATCTTGTAGTTGCTTTGTTATTTTATATCATATTAATTATAAATTCAAAAGCCTGCTGCTGGAAGGTAAAATAAAAACAGGTATAGTCAGTATACATAGTATATTCAGTACAGAGTAATGATAAACTTTCTAGGCTCAACAGTTAAACTGCTTGTGTTTAACTTGTGACGAAAACACTGAATGGCCATGCGGCCCAAGACAAGTTTTAATCTTCTGCATTCCTTAGAGTCTTAGGGATAATAATAATATCTAACTCATAGAGTTATTATAAAGATTACATACATAATTCACTTAATGAATATTCCATACTAAATGTTAGCTATTATTATTATTATTTATTTTTATTTGTAAAATAGAATTATATCAAAATCCACTAATTCGTAACATATGAAACTCACCCCCTATTTTGTTATATGTATTATGGATATTTGTCAAATGGATAAATGGAAATTATTTTTTGATCAGTGTATGCCATTCATCAAATATTCAGTAACAAATGATGCATGCTTTAAGGCATACATTTATTGCCAATGTTACTATTTATTAGGCTTTCATCTGTATTACAATAGATCTGATAAGACATGTATTGATTGAACTTAAATGTGTTATTAAATTATAATAAAACTAACAAACCTAAACTTAATTTTTTCTGAAATGTATATTTCTGTTTGACTTTAAACATGGGATTTTACATAACTACAATGAATCCTATATTTTCAAATATTTTTTTGTTGTATCATTGTAAAAAAATTTGTATAGTTAAATAAAAACAAACAGAAAAATCATTTGAAAGTACACTAGCCAGTGATAACTGCTGCTTACATATTGGTGGCCATCATTCTAGATATCTCTCTATAAATAAATTCACCTGGAATAGACAAAACTATGCATAAATAGGACAATGCCAGCCATCTTTTTTTATGCCAAGCCCTTTCCTACATGAGAAATGCACCTTCTAGATTACTGAGGCAGTTAATCTGTGTCTCCTTTTGATTCAATCAAATCATTTTAACTTTTCATTTAATGTTTATCAAAAATTTGAGAATTTAAAGTGAGCTATTTAAATTAACTAAATGTTCCTGACATCTGAGAAATAATTTAGGAACGTCTTACTTTGCATCTTTTAGATGGACTTTTCTATCATTAAACATACAAGTCAGAAAAATTAAGCAAATATCAGTCTCCCTATTCCATACAATAGGAAGTGCCACAAAATGAAATGATATAGACAAACCTATAAAAACCAGACAATAGGAATAAAAATTGCAAGATGTTGTTATTTTCATTCAAAGTACCAGTTCTCTTAATGGAAATTAAGTTTATAGGCTTAAAAGAAATGTTAACAATCTTCCCCTTAGATATAAAGAGAGTGATGGTACTGTGTGAGAAATGGGAGATTAGTAAATGCGAATGAACTGACTTCTTTCTAATGAATAAAAATAAAGATTTCAGAGACATAAAAATATGAGCATGTGAGTTCCATTCCACAAAGCAGGAAATGAAATGAGTTAGACCGAATGACTTACAGTATGCTCAAGCCACTCTGATTTTTCTACTGTTCTTGTAACTGCTTAGGAACTGAAGCCTTATTCAAAAAAAGTAATATTCTAAGTCCAAATAAAAGATCTCTCTATTCCTTAATTAGGAAATTTGATAATGGGACATTTAGACCAACAATAAGATAATTTTATAACACTGAAAATTATGGATTGATCTGGATATACTAAAACCAGTCAGCTAGTATCATTTGCTTATTTATTTGACCAATATTTAATTGAGTGGTTCCCAAATATCAGAAACTACATCAACCCCTGGGTTTATACTGTCAAATAGGGTAGCCACCAGTTATGTGGCCATTGGCTATTGAGCACTTAAAATGTGGATAGTCTGCCACTAACAATGTGTAAATGTAAAATATGTATGTGATTTCACAGATCTAATATAAAAAAGTAAACTATCCCAGTAATATTTATATATTGGGGTACACACTGAAAAATACTATTTGATATATTGAGTTTAATTAAATATATTAAGAAAATTGAGTTCACCAGCTTCTTTTGACTACTTTTAATGTGCCTACTAGCAAATTTCAAATAACACATGTGGTTTGCATTATATTTCTGTTGGCCCTTCTCTAGCTGATAACAATGGTTAATGAGGAAAACAAGTCTTTGTATTCATGTTTGTATGCTTATAGTCGGGTAATAATTCTGTTCAAGGACCCATGTCACATGCTGAGGAAGGTGCATTAAAGTATAAGGTGCATGCCAACCCCTGAAATTTTGCTATCTAATAACATGTATCAGAAAGACATGAAAAGTTACATAATCGCAAAGTTATTAAATCCACTAACCTAAAATATAACACTGCTTTATGCAGAGAAATCTTTCTAATAAAGTTATGGTTGTTCAGTACATCTCATTCCTTTTATCACGAGGGGAGCATTAGGCCGATCTGCTGTTCCAAACCTACTGCTGGGGTTGTGGATGTGTTCCTCGGGCTTCAGGAGAGCAACGAGGAGCTCATATTTTATTTGCTTTTAATGGCAAATTTGTATAGTGGATCAAGAGAGCGGCCTCATCACAAATGCTATTTGAAATTCACTGATATCCCCAAGCTAGCTAAGTTGGATCTTAGGAGGGAGCCAGGAGAAAACATTTCAAAACATCCGGAGGTCCCCAAAGCCTCCCTAAGGATCTGAAGGCCCACTGTGGTTGTGACAAATAGATTACAGAACTGTCAAATATATGTTAGGGATTAATTAGCAGAGTATTATCTTTGGTGGCTCTGACCAACATCACAAAGAAATTATCAGCAGCCATATAGTAACAACAAGGTGTGCTTAGAATAAATTTAAAATAACTTATCTCTCTTTTTACGGTATGTTTTATACCCGCCAAAGCCATTCCAGGCCAAAGAAGTCTTCTTTTCTCACTATACGGAATCTTTGAGTATTCACTCTTTAGGATAACATTTGAATTAATTTAAAACATTGCATCTCTCACACAGAGATTCCCACAATAATCTGTCAAATCCAGGCATAATTTTGCTCAAAATAAATGGTTTCTATCATAGAGATGCACTACACCAATCAAAACACAATCATATTTTCAACATTCAAATGCAGGGCCTGTGGTCCAAAGCATATGTTTGAAGGTTTCAATAAAAGGAAAAAAAAATATAGAAATTTAAAAAGATACTCCATGTAATACCAATTCATTAAGCAATTTTGAAAGGGTCAAATCTTATTTTTCTTAAGGGTTATCTGATACAGAAATTACTGGGGTTTTATAAAATATGCACTCTGTCCCTGCTCATTTTCTGAATGAATAAATATGAGGCCAATTTTATACAGAATCACTTCAACTTGAACTAATAATTGTGTATTACAGCCTAGCATGTTTCAGAGGGAGACATATAAAAAGGAAGGCAAAAGAAAATATTAAATCGGTCACTAATTATAATTAATTCATAGTCAGTTGAGGTTTATTTGCTTTGCCTAAAGTAAATAATAGAACTCATATGGAAGCCCAGAGTACAAGCGAAAGAGTACCATATCATATAACGGCTGTTTTTATTTGTTGAATAGCTTTTAGGATACAATAGACTGTTTTCCAGGATAAATTGGTGTAAGCAGAAACTTGTAGATCTCACCAGAAACTGTGAATCTCTTGCTGATTATTTTCTTTACTTTGAGGAATGTACATGGGTCCTTTTGAGAAAAATTTCAACTCATTAAGGAAAAATAAAAACTTGCCGAAAGACATTGCTTGAGATTTGATTTATACTGAAACATTCTGGGACATTGGATTTGCATGGAAACATATAAGGAGATTTGTGAAATTATCGTCATCTCATTTTAGTTATGGAGAGATGGAGAACTAACCCATGGAATAAGAATGCTTTTGAAATCATAAAGAAGAGTCTGACCTTGGTATATGGTAGCCATCTCTTAACTGACACTCCAACCTACTCAGTCAGTTTTGTGATATAGTAATTATCATATCTGATCTCTGTTCATGAGTAAACTGTTTAATTGTTCATATCAACTATCACCCACAATACCCTCCAATGGTTACTTGGTTATTCATCCTACTCACTCCCTGCTATGGGGACAGTGGAACCTCTTCCTGCTCACTCATGGTCCTACATCCTCACCACTCAGGGAGGATTACTCAAGGTAGCACATAAACAAGTGATCAAGTGAGCCAAGCACCTAAAACTTTGTATCAACAGTCATCACCAATGAGAGCATGGTCTGGAATGCTGAATAACCATAGAATACAAATAGCCATAGCATTACACCAAAAGCTATAAAACTACAAAAGGAACCAAAGGAAAAATCTTGGGGTGTTCGGTTTATAAGGAATTTGGTTGCCAAATACATGGACAATGACCAGTGCTGGTCTATGATAAATTTTCACAGTAAAGACAAGTAGGAATTTGTTTTGCAAGAATCAATACAGCAATCCATCCCACTGGCATACAAACACTTTTGAAGCACTTTATCAGCACTCAGTTTGAAATGATCAGTTTACTAAAACTTATAACTGATTTATATATTTCTATTAAGAATAACTGCCAGTGGACTTCTATTTGTCATCACATTATCAGCCATCACTATCTTTTACTTGGGGTTGGCTGAAAATAAGGAAATTGCATTTCTTTAAAAAATAGTTCATATTTATCCTCTCCACTAACAGTACTTATACAGAGGTGTGTACATATGCACCCTTGTGCACACATACGTACGTACACATCAACTCAGTACAGGTCATTAGAATTGGAAGAGATTTATTCCATATTCAGCACTTCAGAATCAGAGAATGCAAAAGGAGGGAGAGAAACAAGGAAATAACATGTGTTTGCAATATTTTGAAAATTAAAGATCCCATATACCAAAGGTCATACAGAAACAATTGTACTTTTGGATTTCCTACAAGTACAATCATTAAATAGATGAAGCTGTTAGAATATTAAAATAAAAGGTTATGTGCTAAATTTTTAATACAAGTAATTTTAAATACAAGTAATGCTTGTTTTAATCATAGTGCTGTCAGATCTAATGGCATCAATAAAAATTGAGGATGCATATTATTCACAATCAAGTTCAGAGGTGAAATACTCATTGTATAAGGTGGTAGTAGAATCAATGCCTCTCTTGAGAAAGAAGAAACAAACAAAAAAACCCAAAACAAAACAAAAACCAGGTTATTTACCGTGTTAGTATCACCAACCTGAACTCTGCCCGTGAAAATATAATTTTTCCATTAAGTGTAAATATAAACACCCTCCAAACAAGAAATCAGCATGATTACTACATTAAAAAACATAGATTTCCCCCAAATAGTTATATTAAGTAGCAAACAAATGTTTTATCCCTTGGCGTTAGCCTCCCCCAATTAATTAAAGATTGGCACAGTCTAAGAACTAAATTTATTTTCAATTAAAATAAGAAGTCCGTATGTCATGATAATTTTTTGTTACTATTTCTAATGTGCAAAACAAAGGTTTGCTGTTAGCATTGAACATAGTAATCAAAACAAATCCTTTAATTTTCAATAACTGTAAGGATACTTGAAGAGTCGTTCTCCTCGCAAGGTACTACCTCAATGGTTAATCCTATTAAGAACTGAGCCATGCACCGCGACTAAATCCTCTGGGGAATTTGAGGCATCAAAGGCTTACTGCACACTTAGAAGGCAAGGACTTTTGTAAAGGGCTCTATTATATGAGGAACAAAAGAATACCACTTGTGTACTTAAATATCATCTGCTTTTCCTTCCAAAATACTCCATTTTTAAGTAAAGATATGTGATTTAAATGTATTTAGAGTTTAGCTTTTGGCACTACTCTCGTTTCTGAGTAGAAGTGCCATCTGTGGGCCCCATGGCTCACGCATAATGATATGCTTACAAGCTGCTTCCCTTTTCTGCACAATGTACCCTTTTCACTTTAACATACATTTTCCATAAATTTTTGAATAACAAATTGGGCTGAGGAAGTTTGTTGAAACGGGACAAGGGAAATGCCTGTAGGCTAGAAAGCGGTGATTTTACTCAAGAAACTGGTGCTATGGAAAATATCTACTCCACCTGCCCCCACCCCGAAACATCTATCTTGAGCTGTGATCCTCTAAAATTGCAAATTAAAAACTTCTCCCCTCGAAATATTAGGTCTGTACATTAACTTGGGCAAAGAGCCCACATGCCTGCCATCCATTACACCTGCTGGGTGACAAACAGATGAGAGTCATCACGCAGACTCCCAACGTTTGATCTCCTGATATCGCCAGATGTCCCCCATTTACATTCAAACATAACCACAGTCAGTAATGCAAGTAGCCCGGCTAGCATTTAATAGGGGGGAAAAGTGGAATTCTAATCTGAAATCCTAACTATCCAAATCTTTCAGTGTGTGAACATATACACTATTAAATATGCTTCAATGTGTCTAACTTGCTGGCTATTGAGAGAACTGATCTCATTGTAGACAGGTGAGCTGGTATGGATGGGCAGATTTTGTACCATGTTTCAAGAGAAGGCCCGCATCTTGCCCCATTTGGCTCCCGAATTTTTAATTTAAACAACAAAATTTACCTTCACATTATCTGCTAAATTCTTAAATGCAGTAAGAAAAATCTTGCTTGTTTGGCTACATTTAGATACACCACTCACTAAAAGGCAAATTAGTAAATTAGGGTAAACAGACAACAAAAGTCAAGGAAGCCATGGAAAGAGTAAAACTTCATTTCTTCCTTGCCTCCTTCCCTAGTCTAATAGTACTAGTGAAACAACTTACTGCTAAAATTCAACTGGAGAAAGTAAAACAAAAATATCATAGGCACAGATGTCATGATACATCTTCTGAATGAGTCTCCAAGGTTGAGACCCAGAAACTTTAATTTTTTTTTAATGTTCACTTTATTTTTGATAGAGAGAGAAAGAGAGAGAACAGGAGTGAGGAAGGGGCAGGGAGAGAGGGAGACACAGAATCCGAAGCAGGCTCCAGGCTCTAAGCTGTCAGCACAGAGCCCAATGCGGGGCTCGAACTCACAAACTGCGAGATCATGACCTGAGCCGAAGTCGAACGCTTAACCAACTGAGCCACCCAGGTGCCCCAAGACTCAGGAATTTTAAAACACACTTGCTAATTTTCTTGAAATCCGTTCTAGACCTTCATCATGGTAAATCCTGCCAGTATATTTAGGAACTATTCATGAAAACATGACTTAACAGCTTAACTTTTTGAGACTTTCTTTCCATTCTTTGTTTCACACAGAAAATATTTATAGTGTGTCTACCCTGTGCCTGGCACTGGACATTTGGTGTACAAAGAATCTGTAAGGGACAAGGTTTTGTCTCAGCAGTGTTGATACATGGCTCTAGTACAGACAGCAGGCTCTCTAATATGAGGGCAGAGAGATTCTTACATAGGAACCAAAAGGAATGAAAGAACCCAGGGACACTTTACAGAAAGGTACAACGTGTCCACCGATTGTACACTTCAGGCAGATCTGGGGAGGAAGAAACCACTAGACCTCCTACAAAAGATGTCAGCATCTATGCCCAGGAGGGGTTCTGACTCTTTTTAGGGGAAGGAGTTTGAATTTAAGCATTAAGGAGAAAGCTAGGAAGATTGTAACTTCTTTTTGCATCTTCTCCCTTCTTCTAGCTTCCTCTTCCCCTGTGATGAAAATATTCTGTTCAGCAAGGATGTCATTGAGCAGTTGCTTTGGACCCCCGGCACTCTCCCCGGCTCTCTGTTCCATCTTCCCCATCTCCCTTATTGCTATGTGAAATTATTGTGTCCATTTGTTTATCCATCTCTTATCTGTCTCCCTACCTCCATGCAGAGGCCTTGCTTATCATTCACCTGTCCCCAGGACCTAG